>NC_057797.1:154587609-154766135 GCF_018294505.1 Triticum aestivum | reverse complement strand
GTTTGGGGGCGGCGGCGGCTGGGCTGGCTTCGGCCTCGGGCGCCCCGGCTTATAAAGCCTGCCGGGCCAGAGTCCCAGGCCGACACGGCTCGGTTAAGTCGGTTGCCCTTTTTTTTATAATAATTATGCGCAGAAGAAAAATTAAAAGAAATACTAAACGGACTCCAAAAATCCCGAAATAAATTTTCCCGGGCTTCTAAAATCAAGCCGCACAAGGTGAACATTTATTTGGGGCCTAAATGCAATTTTGAAAAACTCACATTTTTCCTAAATTCAAATAAAATAACAAAAAACTCTGAAATAAAATCTTATTTGATTTTATTATTAAATCCTCAATACTTCTTTATTTTGGAAAAGTCATTTTATTCCCTCTCTCATACTTTTGTGATAGAAATAATTGATGATAAAATAATTAAAATCAAATGATCCTATTCTCAAAATTTGAGAAAACTCAAATATGAAAATTATGAATTCCCCAACTCTCTCCGTGGGTCCTTGAGTTGCGTAGAAATTTCTAGGATCAAACCAAAAGCAAAAAAAAATATGATATGCATTGATGATCTAGTGTATAACATTCCAAATTGAAAATTTGGGATGTTACATATATAAAGGAGGAGAGGAGAGGGCCGGCCAAGGGGAGGAGGCGCGCCCAAGGGGGGAGTCCTACTCCCACCGGAGTAGGACTCCTCGTTTTCCTATTTATAGAGGGAGAGGGAAGGAAGAGGAAGGAAAGGGGGGGCGCCCCCTTCCCAATTCGAATTGGGCTTGGGGGGGCCTCCCTTGCTTCTTTCCCCTCCTTTCCACTAAAGCCCATTAAGGCCCATATACCTCCTGGGGGGTTCCGATAACCTCCCGGTGCTCTGGTATTATCCCGATCTCACCCGGAACCATTCCGGTATCCAAATATAGTCGTCCAATATATCGATCTTTACGTCTCGAACATTTCGAGACTCCTCATCATGTCCATGATCACATCCGGGACTCCGAACTACCTTCGGTACATCAAAAACCATAAACTAATAATATAACCGTCATCGAACTTTAAGCGTGCGGACCCTACAGGTTCGAGAACTATGTAGACATGACCGAGACACGTCTCCGATCAATAACCAATAGCGGAACCTGGATGCTCATATTGGCTCCTACATATTCTACGAAGATCTTTATCGGTCAAACCGCATAACAACATACGTTGTTTCTTTTGTCATCGGTATGTTACTTGCCCGAGATTCGATCGTAGGTATCTCAATACCTAGTTCAATCTCTTTACCGGCAAGTCTCTTTACTCGTTCCGTAACACATCATCCCGCAACTAACTCATTAGTTGCAATGCTTGCAAGGCTTAAGTGATGTGTATTGCCGAGTGGGCCCAAAGATACCTCTCAGACAATCAGAGTGACAAATCCTAATCTCGAAATACGCCAACCCAACAAATACCTTCGGAGACACCTGTAGAGCACCTTTATAATCACCCAGTTACATTGTGACGTTTGGTAGCACACAAAGTGTTCCTCCGGTAAACGGGAGTTGCATAATCTCATAGTCATAGGAACATGTATAAGTCATGAAGAAAGCAATAGCAACAAACTAAACGATCAAGTGCTAAGCTAACGGAATGGGTCAAGTCAATCACATCATTCTCCTAATGATGTGATCCCGTTAATCAAATGACAACTCTTTATCTATGGCTAGGAAACATAACCATCTTTGATCAATGAGCTAGTCAAGTAGAGGCATACTAGTGACACTCTGTTTGTCTATGTGTTCACACATGTATCATGTTTCCGGATAATACAATTCTAGCATGAATAATAAACATTTATCATGATATAAGGAAATAAATAATAACTTTATTATTGCCTCTAGGGCATATTTCCTTCAACAAACTCACTAGGGGGCTTCTTGATCGTATCTGAATCATAGCTTAACCCCTTTTGAGTCTGACTTGGATCGTATTCGAATCAGGGTTGTTAAAAACCTCTCAAGGTCATTTGGGTGCTTCCTGTTCAAACATAGGTCATATTCGAACCAAAGAGAACATAGCCATCGGTACTCTCTTAATCGGCGCAACGCCAATGCCACTGGGGGCTGCATGATCGTATTCGAATCCTAGCTTAACCCCTTTGGTCCGGTTTACTGATCATATTCGAATCAGAAGCCTCCAAATTTTTCGTGATGCTTGATTTACATTGTTTGAAAGATACTCTTTTGTTTTACTGGTTTTTGTTGTCTAGAATCTAACTGTAAGTGTGGTTTCAATTTAAACCGGCTTGGTTCTTTGACAATGAGTTGCCAATGTATAACAGTCATCATGCATATGGAAGTATTGACTTCTAGAAAGATTGGGTTGTCACCCTTACTGTCCGGGTCACATAAGCCGGCAGTCCAGATTCAAAGAACACAGGTATGATATTGTCGTTTAAAATTCATAAACAGACTTATCTGTGTTTTTCTTTAATCAAAGGCTTTCTAGCCTTATTTTGCTTTACATCTAGCCTTGATTATTCCATTATGGTAATTTCATAGTTATGTATTGGGTGTTTTGACCTGTCCAGCGACAAACCGCCAGGACAGTTTCTCATCTTTTACATACAGGAACAGATTTAAACACTACAGATATGATAAAGGATATAAAGCATATATTGACATGACGGATAAAAATGTCGTACGCAGTATGATATGCACGATGGCATAGGCGGAACATGCAGTTTTAAGCTAGCCTATTACAAGGCGTTGGGAGCCCAAAAGGTTAAAACTGTTTTTTCTCCTTAGCAGATGTTAAGCTAAGGCCAGTTCATTAAATCTTAGCCGGATTATTTGGATGGTTACGACTCCTCCCTCGCCGGTTCATCTTCCTCCATTGTTTGGAAACTGGGCTTGTACCAATCAAAGCCATGAAGAGCAACGAACTCAGCCTCATCATCAATTAGACCAGACGGGTCAATTTCTGGGGCAAAGGTGTGTTGGTGAACCGGCAGGATTAGATCTGTCACTTTATACGAAGGAGTCGCCATCTTTTTATTCTTAGCGTCAAAACCTGGCTGATACTTATCAACATTGGTCTCGTCGCCAAGGATGGTAGAATGAGGACGAATTCCCCTCACACAAGCAGCAAAATCTTCTTGATCAAACGGAGTCCTGTCTTCCTTAAAGCTGGGATACCCCTTGGCTACATCCGCCGGGTCTAGCTCCGGCACCCAAGCTTTGGAGCGGCTTAGAGCAGTTAGGGCTTCGGCTCTTGCACAAGACCGCTTGACTTCTTGGAATCTGGCGGGTAAGATAGATAACTTCTTCAAGACATCAAGAGGTTTGGTCCTTGGTTGGCTAGGGAAATAATGGCAAGCGCCCGTTGAGCTCCAGTGTACAATTGCTTCACCAGGGTGTAAACCGCCTTGAGTTTTATCAAGCTGTTTTGGCTCAGATTGCTGCTCTGTGGACCTATGAGTATTTTAAAAGGTTAAGAAGGAGGCTTATATTTATGGCAAAAATAGAGTTTAAGTAAATAATACAATGACTCACCGAAGACTGTAGAGACCATTTGAGACACACGGTTCTTTAAACCGGTGAGTTCCGTCGTAACCTCCTTGAGAGCCGCCTCGGCTGTCTCAGCATGATGTATCAGCAAGGCTTTTTCATCGGCCCAGGAGTTTTTCTCTACATCAAAATTGGCCTTCAGTTTCTCTGCTTCAGATAGGCTTGATGACCCACAAGCATAGGGGATCTATCGTAGTCCTTTTGATAAGTAAGAGTCTCGAACCCAACGAGGAGTAGAAGGAAATGATAAGCGGTTTCCAGCAAGGTATTCTCTGCAAGTACTGAAATAAGTGGTAACAGATAGTTTTGTGATAAGATAATTTGTAACGAGAAACAAGTAACAAAAGTAAATAAGGTGCAGCAAGCTGGCCCAATCTTTTTTGTAGCGAAGGACAAGCCTGGACAAACTCTTATAAGATGTAAAGCGCTCCCGAGGACACATGGGAATATCGTCAAGCTAGTTTTCATCACGTTCATATGATTCGCGTTCGGTACTTTGATAATTTGGTATGTGGGTGGACCGGTGCTTGGGTGCTGCCCTTACTTGGACAAGCATCCCACTTATGATTAACCTCCATTGCAAGCATCCGCAAATACAACAAAAGTATTAAGGTAAACCTAACCATAGCATGAAACATATGGATCCAAATCAGCCCCTTATGAAGCAACGCATAAACTAGGGTTTATGATTCTGTCACTCTAGCAACCCATCATCTACTTATTACTCCCCAATGCCTTCCTCTAGGCCCAAATAATGGTGAAGTGTCATGTAGTCGACATTCACATAACACCACTAGAGGAGAGACACCATACATCTCATCAAAATATCGAACGAATACCAAATTCACATGACTGCTAATAGCAAGACTTCTCCCATGTCCTCAGGAACAAAAGTAACTACTCACAAAGCATAAACATGTTCATAATCAGAGGGGTATTAATATGCATATAGGATCTGAACATATGATCTTCCACCAATTAAACCAACTAGCATCAACTACAAGGAGTAATTAACACTACTAGCAACCTACTAGCACCAATCCCGGACTTGGAGACAAGAATTGGATACAAGAGATGAACTAGGGTTTTGAGATGAGATGGTGCTGATGAAAATGTTGATGGAGATTGCCCTCTCCCAATGATAGGAGCATTGGTGATGACGATGGCGATGATTTCCCCCTCCGGGAGGGAAGTTTCCCCGGCAGAACAGCTCCGCCAGAACCCTAGATTGGTTCCGCCAAGGTTCCGCCTCATGGCGGCAGAGTTTCGTCCGAGAAGATGGCTTATGATTTTTTTTCCATCGAAAGACTCCATATAGCAGAAGATGGCCACCGGAGGGCCACCAGGGGCCCACGAGGTAGGGGGCGCGCCCAGGGGGGTAGGGCGTGCCCCCACCCTCATGGGAAGGGTGTGGACCCCCTGGAAAAGTTCTTGCTCTCAGTATTTTTTATATATTTGGAAAACATCTTCCGTGAAGTTTCAGGACTTTTGGGGTTGTGTAGAATAGGTCTCTAATATTTGCTCCTTTTCCAGCCCAGAGTCCCAGCTGTCGGCATTCTCCTTCTTTATGTAAACCTTGTAAAATAAGAGAGAATAGGCATAAGTATTGTGACATAATGTGTAATAACAACTCATAATGCAATAAATATTGATATAAAAGCATGATGCAAAATGGACGTATCAAGGCTCAACTGGAGTTTGGAGTTAGCACTCTTTATCTCAGTCTCTTGAACCGCCAACCGGGTTTTCGCATCAGTCAGTTGAGAATCCAAGTCAATTATGGCGGTCTACAGACATGCACAGGTGTGTCAAAATTTCTTCCAATAAAGGTCATAATGATTAAAGTCCCAAGTGCTTTGCAACGCAACACCACTCGACACTTGGGGGCTAATGTCTGCCAAAGCAATTTTTAAATGCAAAAAATGACTCTTCTATGATTAAAGTCCCAAGTTTTTTACAAGTAATAATGCTTGGCACTTGGGGGCTAATGCATAATATTCAGAAAGTTTTTTCCTCTTGAGCCGGATAACAATATTAGTTTGGACTGACTGAAGACAACTATGAAATTAAATACCGGCTCATTCATGATCAATTAAGCCGGCCCTTGGGGACTATAGGTGAAATTATGCTAATCATATAACTCCGGTTAAACGTTTTAAACCAGACTTGGAAAAATCTAGGTCAGAACGTCAACATATATCACAAGTCTACAGATCATTCAAGTTTATCATAATCAGGAGACTTGGAGGGCTGGCAGAGCATATAAGTTAATGAAAGCTGGAGATCATACCTCATTATTTCAATTGCAGCTGTTTGACCATCTCAATTTCAGAGTCACGACTAGAATGCACGTGACTAAGGTAGCCAGATAGCACATCACTAATGCTCAGGTGAGCATAGTGAGAGATGTCAAAGCAAACTTTCTGCTTTTCCAAAGCCTCTTGCTTCGCGGAGTGTCTGGCTAGTACCGTTGGATTGCCCGGTTCAACAAATCTACTACCAGTGATTAAAACGTCACTGCCGTAAGTCGTCGGCGGGTTAGTTGAGCTTGACGGTTCAACGGTAGATGGGTTGAAACAGTTTCGTCAACAGACGCCGGATAATTAAGCTACAGTAACCCTCTACTAATTATGCCACGTCACCACGATTACTGTCGTTAATCTCGCGTTGATTCAAACCCTATTCAAATTCAAATTTAAAACAAAGTCAAATTATTATTTCTTCAAACGGTAAAATAGAAATGTTGGTTGGGTTACAAGTATTCACTAAGGATTTATCATGTATAAACCAACTTCGTTTCACTCACAAAATAATAATAATAGGAAATTAATAAGTGGACGAACATCAATTAAAATGACTTTTTCAAAATAAGCAATTGTTTTTTAACTCCAATTGCCTCCAAACTTTTTGTGCAACCTCGAAACAGTACCGAGTAATTGTGTGCTAAGTATCATGTGTAGCAAAATTCATTTGTTAGCTAAAATAATAAAAAACAGTAGAGAAAATAAGAAAAATAGAAAAGGAAACTACAGAAAGGTAAGGAACCAAAAAAAAGTGAAAGAAAAGATGGCCCATGTGGCCTGGGAGAAGCCCAACCCACACCCCACTCATCTCCCTCCTCGCTACAGGAGCGGAGGGAGGTCGTGGCGGCCATCCAGACGCCCTGGCCGTCGTGGCAGAAATCCCGCGCCTCCCCGTCGACCCCCCTGGCGGATAAGAGCACCCCGCTCGGCCCTTGACCAAACCCTAACCCTCTAGTTTTTCCCCTGCGCCGCTTGTGTCGATTTGGACGAAGAACAAATCCACGGCCGACGCGGTCACCATCACCCTCATCGCTGTCGCAACCAGACGCCTTCTCGATGTCCAGGACCACACCAAGAGAAGCACCGCGACGCCCGCCCCCTCCTGGCGCAAGGAGCCTCCTAGGATTGCCGCCATCCCTCGCGAACGACTCCGTGTTCGTCAACGCCGGCCGCCACTGCTTCCTTCGATCTGCACCGCTCCGACCTCCTTCGGCTTCCCCGAGCCCTCCACGAGCACCGCCGTGAGCAGCACCTTCGTTCCCCTCTCTCCTCTACGTCGATCTGTCACCGTAGGCGGCCGCATCACCTCGCGCCCGAGCTCCCGCGAGCTCGCGGTCGCTGCGTCGTGGGCGTCCTCCCGCGCCCCTAGCCGCGTCCGCGGCCGAGCACGCCGCTCCCGGGTCGCGCCCACGCGTGCACCCGCTCCTCGCGCCCCGCCTTCGCGCTGCTCTGCCTACTGCGTTTAGCCTTAACGCCGCTGCTGCGCTCCGCTCCCTGTTGGTGCCGCTGCTACTCTAGTGTCGCTGCTGCTTTACTGCGTCGCTGCAGCCACCGCTTGCTGCTGTTTTGCTCCTGGCCGCTGCTACTTGCTGCTCCCCGGCTGCCAGTGCTAGTTGCCGCTGCTAATGCTGCCTGTTGCCGCAAGCTGCTACTGCTAGCCATCCATGGCGTAGGTTGTGTGCATATGTGTTGTGTGTAGCCGGTTAGATTAGTAGCTAGTAGTATTAGTTAGTGCTAAATTAGTCTAGTAGTAGATGACATGTAGGCCCCCACTTTAAATAAGTTAGATTTATTTATTTGTTTAGGTAAATAGTCTATGACATGTGGGCCACACATCCCCTTTTGACTAGTCAAATTGACTTAGTCAACCCGAATTAGAATAATATGTTAATTCTAGAAAATAAATTAAACTTTAAAAATTAGTATAAAATAATCAGTAACTTGGATGAAAATACTTTGTACATGAAAGTTGCTCAGAACAATGAGATGAATCCAAATACGCGGTCCATTTGTCCGACACACGTTCCTAGCATAGCGAACCTACAACCGTCCCCCTCCGGTCCGTTTGTCCGAAAACACCGAACATCGGGAATACTTTTCCGGATGTTTACCCCCTTTGCCGGTATTACCTATCCCTGCGATGGGTTACCCCTAGCACAACGTATTGCCGCGTCTTGCTTTGTGTTACATTTGATTGCTCTGTTATTTATTGTGTTCCCCCTCCGTTACTTCTTTCCGGTAGACTTCGAGACCGCTGCCGATGTCCGTGTGTTCGACTACATCGACGATGACCCTTCCTTCTTGTCAGAGCAACCAGGCAAGCCCCCCCCCCTTTGATCACCAGACATCGCCTATTCTTCTCTCTACTGCTTGCATTAGAGTAGTGTAGCATGTTACTGCTTTCCGTTAATCCTATCCTGATGCATAGTCTGTCCTTGCTAATACTGTTGTTACCTTTACCTGCAATCCTAATGCTTAGTATAGGATGCTAGTTTATCATCAGTGGTCCTACATTCTTGTCCGTCTGCCATGCTATACTACTGGGACGTGATCACTTCGGGAGGTGATCACCGGCATATACTATATACTTGCACTGTTACATTACCGGTGATACTGTTTGGAGATGGGGGCTGAAGGGGCACGTGGCTCCATCCAGGTAGTGGTGGGCCTGAGTTCCCGACGGCCCCCGACTGTTACTTTGTGGCGGAGCGACAGGGCAGGTTGAGACCACCTAGGAGAGAGGTGGGCCTGGCCCTGGTCGGCGTTCGCGAATACTTAACACGCTTAACGAGATCTTGGTATTTGATCTGAGTCTGGCCACTGGCCTATACGCACTAATCATCTACGCGGGGACAGTTATGGGCACTCGACGTTGTGGTATCAGCCGAAGCACTTCGTGACGTCAGCGACTAAGCGGCGCGCGCCGGATTGGAACGTAAGCCTGCTCTTGTATTAAGGGGCTAGTTCTGCTTCCGGCCGCCCTCACAACGTGCAGGTGTGCAATGGGCGATGGGCCCAGACCCCTGCGTCATAGGATTTAGACCGGCGTGCTGACCTCTCTATTGTGCCTAGGTAGGGCTGCGACGTGTTGATCTTCCGAGGTCGAGCATGACCCAGGAAAGTGTGTCCGGCCAAATGGGATCGAGCGTGTTGGGTTATGTGGTGCACCCCTGCAGGGAAGTTAAACTATTCGAATAGCCGTGATCTTCGGTAACAGGACGACTTGGAGTTGTACCTTGACCTTATGACAACTAGAACCGGATACTTAATAAAACACACCCTTCCAAGTGTCGGATACAACCGGTGATCGCTCTCTCACAGGGCGTCGAACGGAGGATCATCGGTTAGGATTATGCTATGCGATGTTACTTGGTGAACTTACCATCTACTCTCTTTTTCTGCTGCAAGATGGAGGTTATCAAAAGCTTAGTCTTCGATATGACTAGCTATCCCCCTCTTATTCTGGCATTCTGCAGTTCAGTCCACATATGATACCCTTATTCCATTTGATACCAATGCATACATATGTAGTGTAGCTCCTTGCTTGCGAGTACTTTGGATGAGTACTCACGGTTGCTTTGTTCCCTCTTTTCCCCCTTTCTATACCCGATTGCTACGAACAGACGATGGAGCCCAGGAGCCAGGCGCCACCGTCGACGACTACTACTACTACTCGGGAGGTGCCTACTACTGCGTGCAGCCCGCTGACGACGACCAGGAGTAGTTTAGGAGGATCCTAGGCAGGAGGCCTGCGCCTCTTTCGATCTGTATCCCAGTTTGTGCTAGCCTTCTTAAGGCAAAATTGTTTAACTTATGTCTGTACTTAGATATTGTTGCTTCCGCTGACTCGTCTATGATCGAGCTATTGTATTCGAGCCCTCGAGGCCCCTAGCTTGTAATATGATGCTTGTATGACTTATTTTATTTGTAGAGTTGTGTTGTGATATCTTCCCGTGAGTCCCTGATCTTGATCATACACGTTTGCGTGTATAATTAGTGTACGGTCGAATTGGGGGCGTCACAGGCTCAGAAGGATCTATTCGAACGTTTACAGCAGAGACTTCTGGTGCTTCAGGTTGTCCCGGGGCAGGAGTTGGCAGTGCCGGTTCAGCGGCGTCCGGGTTTTCAGTCGGCTTAATCACCCTGGCTTTCTTGGGTTTTGCTTGACCTCTAAAAGGAATTCGATGAGTCAGTATAATGATACGGACATAAAGATACAAAAGAAGGATAACTATCTTTACCCAGAGGCAGTCTTGAAAGCCGGAAGTTGGGTTTGTGAGGAATCACCAGAAGAACGAGAGATCTCCTGCAAAAGTGAAATCGCAATTTAAAAGAGCAAGGAAGTAGATTGATTGACAAAAGCAAAAGTCAAAGGTGAAAGAAACCTCATTCTGGTGTTTTTGAGGAGTTTTCGGTAAGCCGGAGGGCAGTTCATTGTCGTCACTGGTCCGGGTCTGACGGCGGCTCTCATGTCTGTTTTTTTAAAAGAAAATGAGGATCCAAATAAGCCAAAGGGTGTGAAAACCTTACTTTCTGGGTTACCAGTCGAGGTTTCTGTCTTGGCAAAGGTTCTGAGTTAAAGGAAATAGTTATCTTTTCTTCTACTGCCTGGCTGGCCCCCGTGTCATCCTGGCAATAGTCAGTGTCAATAAGGTTGTTAAAAAGAAGGCCAAGAGAGTCAAGGGCTACCTCTGACTCAGAAACATCATCCAGCTTGAACATATAAAAAGCAGTTCTTTTCTTCTTAGATTTTTGGGTTGTCTTCTTGGCGGCTATGGCGGCGGCTCTAGCCTTCTTGGCAGCTTCATGATCATATTTGGCCTTCCAAAAGTCAGATTTGGCCTGTAGGCAAATAACAGGTTAAAAGTCATGCAAGTACTTAACTACTGAAGTAAAAAGGGGGTCAAGGGGATTTACCTCTGGTGCCGGGTTAAGTTTGCAGAAATGATTCAATCCAACTTTACTGCAGTCCTCGTATTTACTGTTTATAAGGGTGGTTGACATTTCAACAATGGCCTCTTTAGTCAGATGTAGAGAACTATTACGCAGAGGGTCATCTAGTCCTCCGGCATAGTTATACATCAAGTCAGAGCGGTGGCTCAGAGGGATGACCCACCATGCGATCCAACAGCCAATCAAGTCAACTCCAGTTAAGCCGTTTCCCAATAAGGCTTGAACTCTTTTGATGGTTGGGATGATCTTCTTACGTTCAGCGGCAGTAAGCTTGTCAGGGAGTGAAAACTTAGTGTCAAGACGCTCCGCGCGATAACCCGACATTTGTTTCCCATCAGCTGGCGATGTGTCTTTGCAATAAAACTAAGTTTGGTTCCAATCCTTGGGATGGCTTGGTAAGACTACTAAGGGAAAGACAGCATCCCGTCTGCGCTGAATCGAAATTCCACCAAGTTCCAAGCTGGGGCCGTTGGTGTATTCACTCTGGCGGTTCAAATAGAAATACTCTCTGAAGAGTTCAACAGTAGGTTCTTCTTGAAGATAAACCTTGCAGAGAACTTGAAAATTGCAGATGTTTGATATGGAGTTGGGTCCAAGATCTTGTGGATGAAGCTTGAAAAAATGCAGAACATCTCTGAAGTATTTTGAGCCGGGTGGTGAAAGACCCCGGTTCATATGATCAGTAAAGATGATGACTTCACCATCCTTGGGCTGAGGTTTTTCTTCGGCCGGGTCAGGGGCGCGATAAGACATAATGCTTTTCTCCGACAAATACCCAATGGTAACAAAATCCTTCAGAGTGGCGTCAGTGACTGTGGAAGGGACCCAATTGCAAACTGTCGTCGTCTTTGGCGACATGGTGAGAGGACAAGCTAAAAAGGAATTAATTTACCGGTTTAAGTTAAATGGTGGAATCACAGGTTAATGTCTGCAATAGAGATGGCGTGATGGCGGCTTAAGTAAGGGCTAATGATATATGAAGGAAAAATGAGCCGGCATGATAAGCCGACATGATTAAAGGTATTCAAAGGTTGCCAGCGACAAAAAATTGGCTAAGTACTGAGATAAACGAGTTTCACAAGTTGTTGCTACTATTTTGGATCAAGATTGTTCAAAAAAGGAAAATAAATCTAGACCTAAAAAACCAGTACAGAGGAGTTCATCAGTTCGAAGGAGGCCTTTGTACAAGAAAAGGGGATCTACTAGCATCTGAAATGGATGCAAAACAGCTACCACATGAGTTTTATACTTCTTTTAGATCAAAAGGGGATGCAGTAGAGAAACTACAAAGAATCCTTGATGAACATCGAAGAGCATAGAAGAACTTGCAAACCTTAATGCGGATCTAAGGTGCGGAAAGGCAAAAACTTACGGACGCAGTTCTACTATGGAGGGTCGCCGCCGTTCTCGGGACAAGCTAAGGTTGATGTAGCGGCCAAGATTGAGGACGATGGTGAGCGCTGCGGCGGCGGCGGAGCTCGAGCGACAGAGGGGTTGCGAGAGAAGGAAGAAGAAGAATGAGGAAGACCACCCATGCCTATTTATAAGGAGATAGATGAACAGGCAAGCGCGAAAAACGAGGAAGGCTAAAATGAGGAATATCCAGCTAATTAGACGCCTCGATTTTCGGAAGGCATTTAAGATAAGGATCCGTTAAGATGACGTCGTGGCGGGTTTACAAATTTTCTGACGGTGACGTCATGGCGGTTTATAAAGGTTTTACAAGTAGTGGAAGATGGATTTCTTCTAAGTGTTGAAGATTGACATGAACAAAGTTCAAATCAACCTGGGGCCTAATGTTGGGGATATGACTACCAGATATGATCCGCCCAGGAGGGGCCGGATCAACCACAATGGCGGGTTACTTAAGTGAAGCCCGAAGAGTATACAGGGTGATGGTTTACGATAAGGCTTATAATAGGCCCAAGCCCAGAGGTGGCTTAAGGCCCGTAAGTATAAACCGCCATGTATGAATACGACTTGTAAAGTAAGGCATGTAAGAGATGTCACCGAGCCGGACACGTTGTATGAGCCGGTCGGGACTCTGTAGGCCGCAGGGCGTCAACCCGTGTATATAAGGGGACGACCCGACGGTGGCTTAGGGCACGAAACAACAGATCGAGAGCCAAGCTAGCGTATTTGCTCCTTGGTCATCGAAACCTAGCAATACCACATCAACTGGACTAGGCTTTACCTTCACCGCAAGGGGCCGAACCAGTATAAACCTCTCGTGTCTTTTGTCCTGATTAACCCATTTAAGCTTCCTAGTTGCGATGGCTCCACGACTAAGTCCTTTCACTAGGACATCTGCCGTGCCAATTCCACGACAAGATGGAAGCAAACGTTTGGTGTACGTAGAGTCGTATCAGTGGCAGATAAGACTTGAGAGAATATTTATCTTACCTTTAGCTCCTTGTGGGTTTGACACTCCATACTTATCACATCCATCTTTGGAAATTGCTACGATGATTCCTTGCACTTGGGGATTATGCACATTTGTAAGGCTAAACTTGATACCTCGCATATTGCACATGATTTTGGATGTGATGAACTAGTATGATGATCAGCTAGTGATGTATATATACGATGGTGAAATAGATATGAACTAGTGATGACAAACTTATCAATATTTGTCCTATGATTTTGTTTGAGGTACTGCGAGCCCTCTGGCGCAGAACAGATCCCGTAAACACGTCCCGTAAAACATTTACGGGACGGGTTTACACGATCTGTTACAACGAAGGGCTCATGGTACCCAGGGCCGGTCCTGAGATTTCGGGGGTCCGAGGCGAAACTATAACCCGGGGCCCTCTTAATATATGCATCAACTTATAACCCCAAACTCATAAATCTGAGTAATATCTGTCTCTAAATTGTATCCCGACAATCAATTATCAATGGTCATATTGCAACAAAAAAGAGGCAAAATTGATCATTTTACTAAAATAAATATTTGTCAATGGTCATGGCAAAACGCAGGCATATGCTATGAAAGTAGTACCTTCTATGATTCTCCCTAATCGGCTAATAATATCTAATCGGCTAATAATTTTTCTTCCAGGGATCAACCAGAAGGATTAAAGGGCAACCCCAACTCATAAATCTAACTAATATCTGCTGCTAAACTGTCTACAATCAATCAATTGTCAGTGACCATATCGCAACAACAAAGAAATAAATATTGGTTGTTTTCTTTAGAGAAAATGCATAGAGCCTGGCTTCAAATTAATGAAGACATCCACCGGCTAGGATACAACAGTGCTGATACAAAGGCGAAAGCTTGAAGAAAAACCAAAAGATAACAGGCGGCGTGCACACACATTACAGAGCAAAGCTGAGCAATGGCAAGCAGGGCACCTCCACAGCGAAAATAAGATCAAGCCCCCGGAGAACTCTACACAAGCTAGAACAACCGAGCAACTGCAAGCAGTAGACTGCACAAGTGAATGCCGAGAGGAACCAGGCTGCGTGAAGAAAAACATGGCTCCAGATCTAGCCGCCCCAAGCCTTGCTGGAGGGGAGATCCAATCGCCCCTACGCCCGAACCGTGCCGCAACACGCGGACGCAGTCCACCGACCGGCTGCCCAGAGCCGAACAAGATGAAGAGTCGCTGAAGGATTGCAGGGGGACCGCCTTGTCACCACCATAACCGCCGTCCCGGAGAGCAGAGGAACACCGCCGCCACCAAACACCTTGCCACGGGACCACAACCTCACCCTCCCTTGAACGACACCTCCAAGGAGGACCGAAACGCCACAACATGGCATGCAGAACGTAGGGCATATGCTATTAGAGTCATACCTTCTCCGATTCTCTATAGTGGGCTCGTTATATTTCCTCCGGTCATGAACGGTAAGGATCAAAGGGCAACGCCCTGGGAACCCATTGCGGTGGCAGTGAACGTGATATTGATGCAGTTCCCTCTCGAGGTGGAGGGCATGTGAATCTGCAATGGGGTGTCTCTCACAGGGAGCGGTGGCATGGCCTCTTGGGGATAGGTATTCGATTGGTGACGCCCCGAGAAACGAGGCGGCGGCGCATGCATACTGGAGCAAGAATCAAGCGTCTCACCTCATAGGTTTGGGTAGTTTTTTTCTTTAAGACGTAGGGTTTGATGAGCGATCCATCGATCGCGCCATGATACTAGGTCTGCTTCCGCCTGCGTATAATGTATTTGGATGATGCCCTTCCCTTGACCAGCGCCGCTTCTGCTTGCATAGGAAGCCCTTCCCTCATAATATTACAGATGCACAACACCTAGACCTAGGCCCTCCGGGCTTTGGGGGGCCGGGGCAGCCGCCCCCTCGGGGCCGGGCCTGGTTGTATCGTAAAAAAGTTATGTATGCGCTCTTAAATGAGTTTTGCGGGACAGTTGATTGCGGGATCTGTATAGAGATGCTCTAAACCTCTCGGTCAAACACCTCCACCAGAACGGGTCCCGGCAGACGGTCCACGGCGCCTGATGGTCCTGCATCTGCAGCCTAATTATCCATTCCATTCTCTGTCACCGACCGTCAGACTGAGCAAAACAATTGCATTACGGCCGCGGACGCGGTCAAAGCAACATAAGTTACTACAGCAGAAAGCGCTGTCACCTGCCCCTTGGCACTGGCATCGCCGTCGCTCCAGCCTCCCGTGATTAGGATTAATAAATAGTTACAGTATAATCGAAGGTCCAGACCGTGACTAACCAGTTAATCGCGACACACTGTACGTACAGCACATTTTCCCCCGTTCCGCGGTAGAAAATGATTGGTGTGAACGGACGGCGTTCCAAGACGGCGGCGTCGGGGGCTACAACTCCACACGAGAGAGACTGGGGCCCGAGCTTTTTCTTTCTTCTTTTTCTTTGAGACAATGGCCGGCGCGAGCATGTTAGGTGGAGTTTCTTGCACGGAGAAGTTCGCGCATGCTCTAAATATCTGGGAAATTTGCCATGCCACACACACAGCCCTGAAGTGTGGAACCAACCACCGAATCAAACCCAGTACACGTAAAATTCTGGCCTCTGTATTCACCAGAACTTCCCTCCATTGGTGGGTCGACGACGGTACTCTACAGACGAGTTTCTACCACGCACGCACTTTGCGAGGAGCAGCAGCGCAGCACCCATAGATACTCCTCGTTCGTTGTGTACCTATCTACGTATGTACTAGTAGACTATACTGCCAGCACGACGGCCGTAAAATTCGTGGGGCAAATCCCAACGCAGCGGGCACAGGCACATGACACACGCAGAGCACCACTCGCACTCACCTCGCAGAGGAGGGCGCAGTTCACACTCACCATCCTCAAAAGCCGAGCCCGCCAAGAGGGAAAGTGGGCCCGGCCCGGCCCGGACACCACCAGTAGAATCTGGCCAATCCAGTCGCGATAAAGCGGACGGGGGTCGCCGTACCCTCCCCGTGAGCCCGCCCAGACGACCCCACACGACAGAGAAAGCTCAGCTCAGCACACTCCACGCCCAGCACCCTCTCCCAGTCCCATACTGTAGCACCCCACCTCACCATTAAAGAAACGAGCTAGGCCAAGTGGAGAGAGAGGAGAGGGGACGGAGAGAGAGCAGCGGAGCAGAGCAGAGCAGCGCCGGAGCAGGGGAGCTAGCATGACGTCGGGGGCGGCCCGGGCGGCGGCGGCGGCGGAGGCGGAGGCCGGGCTGGGGCGGACGCCCACGTGGAAGGAGCGGGAGAACAACAAGCGCCGCGAGCGCCGGCGCCGGGCCATCGCCGCCAAGATCTTCACCGGCCTCCGCGCGCTCGGCAACTACAAGCTGCCCAAGCACTGCGACAACAACGAGGTGCTCAAGGAGCTCTGCCGCGAGGCCGGCTGGGTCGTGGAGGACGACGGCACCACCTACCGCAAGGTGAGCGCGAGATAGACCTCGTTTCTTGGTCTCGGGATCGAGATCGCCCGCTCCCCTCCCATGTTTCTTCTCCCCCTCCGTTTCCTGGATCTAGCTAGGCTTGCTTGGATGTGTGGATCTGATTGTGTGGTTCGATTTATGGCAGGGATACAAGCCGCCGTCGTCCGGGCCGTTCGGTGGGGTCTCGTCGGCGGGCATGAGCCCCTGCTCGTCCTCGCAGCTGCTCAGCGCGCCCTCGTCGTCGTTCCCGAGCCCGGTGCCTTCCTACCACGCCAGCCCGGCGTCGTCGAGCTTCCCGAGCCCCACGCGCCTCGACAACCCGAGCCCCGCCTGCCTCCTCCCGTTCCTCCGTGGCCTCCCCAACCTGCCCCCGCTCCGGGTCTCCAACAGCGCGCCGGTGACGCCGCCGCTCTCTTCGCCGACGGCGTCGCGGCCGCCCAAGATCCTGAAGCCGGACTGGGAGGTGGACCCGTTCCGGCACCCGTTCTTCGCCCTCTCCGCGCCGGCTAGCCCCACCCGTGGCCGCCGGCACGAGCACCCGGACACGATACCGGAGTGCGACGAGTCAGACGTCTCCACGGTGGACTCTGGCCGGTGGATCAGCTTCCAGATGGCCACCACGGCGCCGACCTCGCCCGCGTACAACCTCGTCAACCTAGGCGCCTCCAGCTCCAACTCCATGGAGATGGAGGGAATGGCGGGGGAGCGGGGCCGAAGCGGTCCGGAGTTCGAGTTCGACAAGGGGAGGGTGACGCCGTGGGAAGGGGAGAGGATCCACGAGGTCGCCGCCGAGGAGCTTGAGCTCACGCTCGGCGTCGGCTCGAAATGACGGCCATACGCGGAGCATTGCACTGGCACTCACAGATAACAGCCAGCACTCACAACTTGCCGGCCAGTGATCGAAAAAATGGTTTCTTGGATGAACCTCGAGTCCTCGTCAAAAGCACAAGCTAAATCGTGGTTGCTGTTGGATCGGCCATTGCTGCTGCGATGTGGGCAATTCGTTCATTCTAGGTTTAGGGGGTGGATGCATCTGTTGTTCGATTCCTAGGACAAGAGAAAAGGAATCAGAAACAATCGTTCATGCCAATCGGCTGGCCACGGATTGTTTCATTATTCATTCATGGATGTACGTAGCTAGTAGCTGGGTTCCTCTTTTTCCTCTTCTTCTTTCTCTTTGTGTTCTTGCCATGCATGTGTATGTCCTCAAAATGTGTGTGAGCTCATGTGGGGGAAAGTCCAGTGGAGTAAAAAGGTGGATGGAGCTGAGCTTTATGCCGTGACCTGAATTAATCCCTCTTTGACGCAGCACGTAAACCAGTGCGTACATGGAGCTACCAGCAAGTTCATCTCTTCCACTTTTGACAGCGGGAGCATGCGTCGACCCGGCCACTAGCATGCAGATTCCCCAGCGTCACCGTCGGCACGCGAGCGATGGCATGGCATGGCATGTCTGCGGCGAGCACGAGGATTTGTCCGATCGGAGATCACTGTCGTTGTTGTATTCTGAATTCGGCCGAAAAAACGTTGGAAAGAACGTGGCATGTATCTGTAGAAGAGTAGCTCTATATCTGTATATCCTCTTTCAGAAATCTTCAGCCCTGGGCTGGCCTAGTTGCCTAGTTGGTGCACGCCAGGCGGCGGATGAGTCCAAAACTCCAATTAACACTCTGTATGTGGTACGGAAAATGCGCCGGTGGCGTCGCACAGTCGCAGAATCGGCACGCTCGTCCGCTTTCCAGGGCCCCGACGGCGCCCGGAAACTGAAGCCCGTCGGATCCCCGATCGGGCTGTGGTTGCCCGGCTCCAATCCTACAGTTTCTTCGTGCGATGGTGCGTGACGGGGCAACCACTCCGGCGGGCCGTGCGCCGGCCGAGCCGGGCGCGTGGGGTCCTCCCCGCCGCGCATGTGCGTGTGTCCGGCGAGCGATCGCGCGTCGGCGTCGCGCAGCTGGCGGTGCACGTACGGGGTGAGGTTTGTCCCTGTTGGATTTCGGCGGGCACCGACCGGTGGGTGGTGGAGCCTTCTCTTTTCTAATCTAATCAGATGCTCCACCACTCGTGCACCGCGGCGACGACCGAACCACCGCTTGCCGTTCGTTAGCTGGGCGTGGCTGTGGCTGTGGCTGTGTGTGACAAGAATCCGGCTGTGATGTAGGCGTAGTATTGTACTAGTAGCTACCGCTCCGCGACCACGTACTACGTTCCGCGGCGGTATGCGGGTCGCTTTCATGGCGTATTTTCGTGTTGGTCGTCGGTCTAGCGCACGCCGAGCTCGTGCCGTGACCGCGCTAACTGCCGTCATTTTGTCAAAGTGTCTTTTGAAACTATGCTGACTTAGTAGTATGGGTAAAACCAACATCGAGTACTCCCTAAGACATTTTAAAGAAGAAACACCCATATAATCCATAATTCGTACTATTTCGGTGACCGGTACTAAACCAATCAAATATATTCATAATTCGGTTACCGCTTCAATTCGCACAATAACCACAACAATAACTGTGGAACGGAGGGAGTACTAATTTAGCACTTGGCCGTCACTCTGGCCAGAACACGAGACATGATTCGCCAGACTTACCCATCTACTTTCTTACATATTGCTCTCTCCAATTCACCATGCGAGGATAGTTTGTTTGTATAAGATGTAGCTTTTTAACAGTCTACATTTTTTTCTAAGAAACGCAGTATTTAGACGCAGGCACTTACATACACACATACACACATTTCTAGCTAAGAGCACATGCATATCCTGTCTCTTTCAGGAGCTTCAAGATATGTAGACATATTTTAAGATTGACGGAGTCGCACGTGCACCTTGTGGTTGATTAGCACACCAACCACTAAGAGGATAGTACAATAAAACTGATATTAATCCAAAATATGATTGTCCATATCAAATCTAGGACTTAAACCATGGACGGAGCTACAAGGGGACATGGATGTACATATGTACACCCATTAATTCTGATAAAAAAGCATGTACTAGGTTAATAAAACACATATACATGAAAAAATACCTAGGAAATCTTGATCTTTGTACACCCATTTCGGTGAACCTGGCTCCGCCACTGACTTAAATTCAATAGTTTTTTTATAGCAGTACTTAAACTCAGACACAAGGCAATACTACAGACTTGTTTAGGCCTCTCCCAATGCTCCATCTTGTACAGGTGCTAAGGCTGCCATGTAGGCAAAAAAGATGATGTGGCAAGGTAATTAAGAGGAGAGAGATGGGTGTGGTGACCCCAGGAAGAAACAATGCCAAGCGCGGGAACCTAGGAAAAACACTTAAATAAAAGAAGCCCCACCAATGCATGAACAACTTTAGTTGCTAAATCATTAAATGAAGGATGCTTAGCAACAACAAGCTAAGCACCTTTGCATTGGGGACTTTAGTTTCTTAGATTTTTAATGTGCTTAGCACCTCATCTTAGCACTAGTGCATTGGAGGAGGTCTTAGATGTGCGGACGAGGCTATCCTTGGATGCCCATGATCTGTAGTTATATGGGCCTTGAGCACCACATGGGGAAGCACATCAACAACATCGAAATTACTAGTTGAGGAGTACTCGTTGCAAAGATCACTCCAACTCCCCATGTTGCGACAAGTGGCACACATGCAGCGCGTCACTTGTCGCAACCTGAAAGTTTTTCTTTTTTCGTAGATCCGTTTATTTAACATGTTTTATCTCTCAAACAGTGCGTCAAAATCTCAAACCATTTTTACCGTTGGATTCCTTGCGTCGGTATTTTCAAAACTAGATCCCATGTTGACAGATTTTGATGAACTATTTTCACGAAAAAAATCGGACAAAAAAACCGAAACCGAACCGGGAGCACAAGTTTTTTTTTCCGAAAGAGGCACGCCCGTGCCTCTCACAAAATCACAACCGTGCCTCTCGCGGAAGCAAAACCGTGATTCTCGCGGAAGAAAAGAAGAAGAGAAAACACATTTTTTTTCGTTTTCGAGGAGGCACGACTGTGACTCTTGCGAAAGCACACCAGTGCCTCTCGCGGAAGCAAAACTTTGACTCTCGCGAAAGAAAGAAAACACGTTTTTTTTTGTTTCCGAGGAGGCACGGCCGTGACTCTCGTAAAAGCACAACCGTGCCTCTCGCGGAAGCAAAACCGTGACTCCCAAAAGATAAAAATGCGTTTTTTTCCATTTCCGAGAGGCACGGCCGTGACTCTCGTGAAAGCACAACCGTGCTTCTCGCGGAAGCAAAACCGTGACTCTCGCGAAAGGAAAAAACAGAAAACGCGTTTTTTCCGTTTCCGAGAGGCACGGCCGTGACTCTCGCGAAAGCACAACCGTGCCTCTCGCGGAAGCAAAATCGCGACTCTCGCGAAAAGAAAAAACAGAAAATGTGTTTTTTTCGTATCCGAGAGGCACGGCCGTGACTCTCGTGAAAGGAAAACAAAACGCGTTTTTTCACGCAAAAAAATGCTAAGGAAGGTCGGTGGAAAACCAAAAACGTCAAAAAAACCCGTTTAAATAGTCGAAAACGTGTGCGGAAAAATAAAAAAATAAAATTTAAAAGAAGCACCCAGAACGTGACACGTGACAAATGATTGAGAGCGCGCCAAGTAACGCTGATCGCTGCAAAGCTCCCGAAGGAGCGCTCCTTAACTAGTGGCTCCCCAACAACATGAGCAATTAAATCACGGTTCCTATATGTTGCGTAGGCTGCGTCCGCGCGCTACGTCCTTTGTATGGGCCGACCCATTATGGTCAATTCCCCATTGGTTTTTGAAGGTTCCAGAACCTTCCCTAAACCATTTTTTCTTTCATTTTTTGCATGTGTTTCCCTTGTTTTCTCCTTTTGTCTTCCTTTTCTTTTTTCCTTTTCCTTCTTTCCTTTTTTTTCTTTTTCATTTCATAAACAATTTTTAAAATGGTGAACATTTTTTAAACCCATTAATATTTTTTGAATTCGTGATGTTTTGCAATTAACCAACAATTTTTGAACACAAATATATTTTTAAGATTTGTGAACATTTTTTGTAGAAAATTATTTAACTTTTTAAAAACTTGCATACCTCAAATTTATGAATATTTTTTAATTTAGGAACTTTTTTGAATTCATGAATATTCTTTTTAATTCTTTATCCTTTTTTTGAAATTTATGAACCATTTTTGAAATCTATGGTGAGGATTGTTCTCGAGAGCATACACCTGGGGCACTAACCCATTGACTTGCTCGGAGATCCTGTTGGTGGAGTTCAGAAGACGAGTTAGGTGTTCAGTCGATGTTCAGAGAGTGATGTTGCCTGTGACTTTAGAAATTCATCCACCTTGCCCACCAAGGCGTCGATCTGCTTTGTGTTGTTGGTGGAGGCGAGGGCGTTGCCCTTGGTGATTGTCGCCACGGCTGCTAGCAACGCCTGCAGATACTGGAGCGTCATCTCCACGGACGCCACCCTTGTCCGTTAGCGTCGGATTGCTCAACTTTGCCATCCCGACCGATTCGGTATCAACTCAACCATGCACCGGTACAATGAAGTGTTTTGCGCGAACTCACTTGAGTGAATTCGCACCGATCGTGACGATTTACAAGGATTCCAAATGTAAAACGTAGGATTTGGGGGGAACTGGCTCAACCCTCTATGTGATGGCCTATCACACATATATATAATGATAACATAGAAGTCCTATACCAATACGGTATGGATTACACAGTTGGGCTACAATACAAGTCTAACACCCTCCCTCAATCTCAACTCACTCCCGAAGCATCTAGAAGGTTGAGATTGCGTTTACAGACCTCAAACATGTGAGAAAGTAGAGGCTTGGTGAAGATGTCTGCAAGTTGATCTTTTGAAGAGATAAACCTGACTTGTAGTAGCTTCTGTGCAACACGTTCCCTCACAAAATGATAGTCAATCTTAATGTGTTTAGTCCGTGCATGGAACACCGGGTTTGATGACAGAAACGTAGCACCGAAATTGTCACACCAAAGAACCGGAGGATGTGGCTGTGAAACTCCCAGCTCTCGAAGTAGGGACTCAATTCATATAAGTCCAGCAGTCGCATTGGCAACCGACTTGTACTCGGCTTCTGTGCTGCTGCGGGAAATAGTGGCTTGCTTGCATGCACTCCAGGCGATCAAATTAGGACCCAAGGACACATCATATCCCCCCGTAGATCGCCTGTCATCTGAACACCCAACCCAATCAGCATCTAAGAATGCAGAGAGAACTCCAGAGGAACTGGGGCGCCGGTGGAGACCATAGGAGACCGTGAGACACACATAATGTAGTATGCGCTTCACAGCAGACCAATGCACATCAGTAGGCACATGAAGGTACTGGCACACCCTGTTAATCGCAAAGGAGAGACCAGGACGTGTTATCATCAGATACTGTAGTCCACCAACAATACTCATGTACTCAGTCGCATCCTCAGGAGATAGAAGAGCACCATCGGCAGCTGAAAGTTTGTCCGTGGAGGACATGGGCGTAGGAGATGGCTTGCACTTGAGCATACCAACACGGCACAAGAGATCTAGAGAGTACTTCTTCCGGGTGAGAGCCAAGCTGCCACAAGACTGATGAGCGACTTCAATACCGATGAAGAAGTGAAGCTGTCCCAAATCCTTAACTGCAAAATCTCTGCCAAGTGCAGTCACAAGAGCATCAGCAGCCGTCGGAGAGGAGCTGACCAGGACAATGTCATCCACGTACACAAGTAAGTACATGGTCACACTCGAGCGTTGAAATAAGAAATGTGAAGTGTCAGCCATCGAAGGAATGATTCCATGAGTACGCAGAGCTGAAGCCAGGCGAGCATGCCAGGCACGAGGTGCCTCCTTCAGTCCATAGAGAGCCTTTGTCAGGCGACAGAGATGTCAAGGCTAAGTGTGATCGACAAATCTAGGTGGCTGCCGCATGAAAACCTCTTCTTCAAGAAATCCATGAAGAAAAACATTCTGCACGTCAAGCTGGCGGAGAGACCATCCATGAGAAACTCTAGAGACAGAAGAAGCCGAATAGTGGTAGGCTTGACAACTAGGCTGAATGTATCCTCATAATCCAGTCCATGACATTGTTTAAAACCCTTAGCCACAAGACGCGCTTTGTAGCGCTCAATGGAACCATCTGCATGTCTCTTCACCTTGAAAACACACTTCAAATAAATGATTTTGACGCGAGGCGAAGGGGGAACAAGTGTCCAGGTCTCATTCTGCATAAGAGCATGATACTCTTGTTCCATAGCAGCCCTCCAGTGTGGGATACTCATAGCGGCTTGATAACTGCGTGGTTCGGCGATTGGGTCTGCCACGGCATGAGCCAAGCAAGCAGCTAGATATGTGACGGTGCCATCCGTGCGCTCCTTGGGACCAATGATGCCACTGCGGCTGCGTGTGTGTGGACACCGCGGAGCAGCAAACACTGGGGCAAGCAGAACATCCGGAGCATGCGAGGCTGGTCCAGGGGATGTCGGCGAAGAGAGACCAGGCGACGATGGTCCGGGCGACATGGTCCCAGGCGTCTTGTGCAGCACGGCCGACCCATGCGAGGTGGGTGGCAGAGAAGCTCGCACAGGCGACATGGGTGACGACGAAGGTGAGGCCGGGCGAGGAGGCGGCGAGATGGGCTGCTCAGAAGAGACCGTCTCGGGCTCCGGCCTGGTCACGGGCTCCGTCCCAGTCACAGGGGCCGTCGCAGGCTCCGGCCCAGTCACAGGGGCTGTCGCGGGCTTCGACCCAGTCGCAGAGGCAGGCATGACTCCTGAGGCAGGGTCGAAGGCGGGAGGTGGTGCATGTGCATGCACCGGCCGATCGACGTGCGCCACAGGCGGCACAATTGGTGTGCCGGGGAGGAGTTCCAGGCGAGCACCACGTCCACTTCCTGCATCATGATTAGGTAACAACATAGGAGAATATGCAGCATCTTCAAATTGGACATGCATAAGAGGAGATGAATGCATACATGGGGCTGTGATGGGTGGTTGGGGCATGGCATAAAAAGGGAAGACATTCTCATCAAAAACAACATCACGACATATGTAGACATGATTTGTTGGCACATGGAGGCACTTTTAGCCTTTATGGAGAGAACTATACCCCAAGAACACACACTTTTGGACCGAAAATCAAGTTTTTGATGATTATATGGATGAAGATGGGGCCACTAGGCACACACGAACACCTTGAAAAAAGGTATAGTCAGTAGTTTCATGTAAGAGAAGCTCAATAGGAGTTTTCATATTAAGGACACGCGTAGGTAATATGTTAATGAGAAAACACACGGTGGCAAAGGCATCACTCCAAAAGAGAAAAGGTACAGAAGCATGAGCAAGAAGTGTGAGGCCGGTCTCAACTATATGGCGATGTTTGCACTCAATGATGCCATTCTACTGATGTATATGTGGGCATGACAAACAGTGGGAGATCCCAAGCTTATTAAAGAAAGTGTTGAGGTTGCGATATTCGCCCCCCATCTGACTGAACATGAATAATTTTATGCTTGAGTAGACTTTCAACATGCAATTGAAACTGAATGAATATATCAAACACATCAGATTTGCGCTTAAGAAGATAAAGCCATGTGAATCGACTATAGGCATCAACAAAACTAACATAGTAGTTGAAGGGAATATGCCCTAGAGGCAATAATAAAGTTATTATTTATATTTACTTATATCATGATAAATGTTTATTATTCATGCTAGAATTGTATTAACCGGACACTTAGTACATGTGTGAATACATAAACAAACAGAGTGTCACTAGTATGCCTCTACTATACTAGCTCGTTAATCAAAGATGATTAAGTTTCCTAACCATAGACATGAGTTGTCATTTGATGAATGGGATAACATCATTAGAGAATGATGTGATTGACTTGACCTATCCATTAGCTTAGCACTATGATCGTTTAGTTTATTGCTATTGCTTTCTTCATAACTTATACATGTTCCTATGACTATGAGATTATGCAACTCCCGAATACCGGAGGAACACTTAGTGTGCTATCAAACGTCACAACGTAACTGGGTGACTATAAAGATGCTCTACAGGTGTCTCCGATGGTGTTTGTTGAGTTGGCATAGATCGAGATTAGGATTTGTCACTCCGTGTATCAGAGAGGTATCTCTGGGCCCTCTCGGTAATGCACATCACTATAATCCTTGCAAGCAATGTGACTAATGAGTTAGTTGCGGGATGATGCATTACAGAACGAGTAAAGAGACTTGCCGATAACGAGATTGAACTAGGTATTGAGATACCGACGATCGAATCTCAGACAAGTAACATACCGATGACAAAGGGAACAACGTATGTTGTTATGCGGTTTGACCAATAAAGATCTTTGTAGAATATGTAGGAACCAATATGAACATCCAGGTTCCGCTATTGGTTATTGACCGGAAGTGAGTCTCGGTCATGTCTACATAGTTCTCGAACCCGTAGGGTCCGCACGCTTAACGTTCGACGACGATCGGTATTATGAGTTTATGTATTTTTATGTACCGAAGGTAGTTTGGAGTCCCGGATGTGATCACGGACATGATGAGGAGTCTCGAAATGGTCGAGACACAAAGATCGATATATTGGAAGGCTATGTTTGGACATCGAAATGGTTCCGGATGAGTTCGGGCATTTAGCAGAGTACCTGGGGGTTACCAGAACCCCTCGGGGAGTCAATGGGCCTTATTGGGAGAGAGGAGGAGGCAGCCAGGTGGAGGGCGCGGCCCCCAAGCCCAATCCGAATGGGTGGGGTGGGGGGGGGGGCAGCCCCCCTTTCCTTCCCTCTCTCTCCCTCTTCCTTCTTCTCCTACTCCTACTAGGAAGGGGGAAACCTACTCCTACTAGGAGTAGGACTCCCCCCTTGGGCGCACCCTATGAGGGCCGACCCTCCCCTCCTCCACTCCTTTATATACAGGGGAGGGGGCACCCCATAGACATACAAGTTGATTGTTTAGCCGTGTGCGGTGCCCCCTCCACAAAATTCCACCTCGGTCATATCGTTGTAGTGCTTAGGTGAAGCCCTACGTTGGTAACTTCACCATCACCGTCATCACACCGTCGTGCTGACGAAACTCTCCCTCGGCCTCAGCTGGATCAAGAGTAAGAGGGACGTCACCAAGCTGAATGTGTGCAGATCACGGAGGTGCCGTGCGTTCGGTACTTGGTCGGTTGGATCGCGAAGACGTTCGACTACATCAACCGCATTTCATAACGCTTACGCTTTCGGTCTATGAGGGTACATAGACATACTCTCCCCTCTCGTTGCTATGCATCTCCTAGATAGATCTTGCGTGATCGTAGGAATTTTTTTGAAATACCGCGTTCCCCAACAGTGCTATTAGAGCCAGGTTTATGCGTAGATTTTATATGCATCAGTAGAACACAAAGGAGTTGTGGGCATGGGTATATTCATATTGCTTGCCGTCACTAGTTGATTCTAGATTCAACGGTATTGTTGGATGAAGCGGCTCAGACCGACATTACGCGTACACTTACGCGAGACTGGTTCTACCAACGTGCTTTGCACACAGGTGGCTAGTGGGTGTCTGTTTCTCCAACTTTAGTTGAATCGGTTTCAATGAACATGGTTCTTCCTGAAGATCAAAAAGCAATCACTATACTACATTGTGGTTTTCATGCGTAGGTAAAAACGGTTCTTGCTAGAAGCCCGTAGCAGCCACGTAAAACTTGCAACAACAAAGTAGAGGACGTCTAACTTGTTTTTGCAAGGCATGTTGTGATGTGATATGGTCAAGTCGTGATTATATAAATTGTTGTATGAGATGATCATGTTTTGTAACACAGTTATCGGCAACTGGCAGGAGCCATATGGTTGTCGCTTTATTGTATGAAATGCAATCGCCATGTAATTGCTTTACTTTATCACTAAGCAGTAGCGATAGTCATGGAAGCAATAGTTGGTGAGACGATAACGATGCTTCGAAGGAGATCAAGGTATCAAGCCGGTGATGATGGTCATCATGACGGTGCTTTGGAGATGGAGATCAAAAGGCACAAGATGATGATGGCCATATCATATCACTTATTTGATTGCATGTGATGTTTATCCTTTATCCATCTTATTTTGCTTAGTACGGTGGTAGCATTATAAGATGATCTCTCACTAAATTTCAACGTACAAGTGTTCTCCCTGAGTATGCACCATTGCTACTGTCGTGGAATTGTCACGACAGATGTCCTAGTGTAAGGACTTAGTCGCGAGGCCAACGCATCTTTGTGGTAGCTTGAAGGGGTTGAGCGGAATCGAGAGACACAACACACAAGACGAGGATTTAGACAGCTTCGGGCCCCGGGAAACATCATCCGGTAATAACCCTACATGTTGTTTGTGGCTAGGTCTCATTATGATTATGAGGAAGTCGCCGTAAGCCGGCTTTCTCTTCTTGGTGTCTAGCCCTAGATATTGTTTCTTGTTGCTTGTCCCTCTTTGGGGAGCCATGCCCCTCCTTATATAAGTTAGAGGGGCGGGTTACATGTGGAGTCCTAGTAGGACTAGGATTAGTCTATCTTCTCTTACAAGTTGATTACAAGTCCGGGTCTTGCTTCCTCGTAAAGGAGATATTCCTCACGCCTTTCCTCTTAAGCCGGCCTACCATAACGTAGCCGACCTTTTGGGCCTTGAGCCTCTTGGGCCACCGGGTCTTGTCGCTCCTTTGATCCGCTTGCCAGGTCACCCATAAGTCGCCAGGCTCGGGCGGGTCACTTAGTGAGTCGTCCAGTCAGGGCGGGTCATTAGTGAGTCGCCAAGTTCGGCCGGGTCATACCGCGGGGTATATCCCCGACATTAGCCCCCAAGTTTAATTTGGATTTATCCATGTTAAACTGATCCTGTAAAACAAACACAAGAGCAAATTTGACAGATTATGCTCCGGGTTAAGAATTCTTGTAAACCAACATCTGATGATCCTTAAGTCCTTGTCATTTCCTCCTTCTAGAAAATCCGGGTTAACAAGCCAGCTTCATACTCAATTTGTTGACATTGGTTTCTCACAGAGAAATATTGTGAAGAATAATCCACTTGAGTCGGCTTCCAAAGCGCCGGTTTAAGAAATATGGGTCTCGAAATACTTATCTGATATTCAGCCGGTTTGAAGATGTAAAACTTGCCGGTTTAATATACCAAAATGGTCGGTTTGTAAATATTGATGGCACCGGGTCATAATTGTTGTCGACACCGGGTCATGTAATTGATCTTCCTGATTTGCTCAAAACTGATAAAATGAAGATGTTCCTCCTTTATATGCATAATACCTGTAGCGCCCAAGTCTTAAGAGGAGAACATAGTGATAACTTAAGACTTGCTCCAATAAGTGTTTCAACCTTGAAGAAATCCGGTTTGTTCATCTCAATCATATAAACTGAATACTCCATATATGTAGCCCCCAAGTGTCGGGTTGTCATGCTTGCAGCAACCTGGGACTTGTAATTGCTTATAAAAACTTCAATCAGTATAACCCCCAAGGGCCGGGTCATTATGCAATAATGAGCAGGGACTTTGTAAATATATTCATGTCGATTTTAGTAGTGATGTGTAGCCCCCAAGGGCCGGCTTAGTAAGATAATACTAAACCGGGACTTGATATATACTTCAATGAAAATAACATCTTATAATGTAGCTTCCATCGTAGGGCTTGAACCCACGTCCACAAGGTTAAGAGCTTTGTGCTTTACCAACTGAGCAATGGATCCTTCAATATTATGGACGAAAACTTGTGTACCTTGAATTGTTGACAGGAGCAATTGGTAGCCCCCAAGGGCCGGCTCATTTAAAATGTGATGAGTTGGGTCTTTAATAAATTGAGCAAAAAATGACTTTGCATTTGCCCCCAAGTACCATGGTGCATGCTGGCAGTGACATGGGACTTGTATATTCGATGTAATCTCGATTTAAACAATTTAGCCCCCAAGTGCCGGGTCGTAAGCCTGCAGCGACTCGGGACTATTTCCTCTATTGTAAAATAAAGCATGCCCATTGATAAAAATAATAGCCGTTGCGCTAAAGCGACTTTGAAAACCTCAATCATAACACTGGTTATTGATAATCACAATAGAAATCCAGCCATGTTGGATATTCAAGATTTGAATAATATAATCCGGTATGAAAACCTCAATCATTCAATATCATCATGAAAATCTAGCCACTTTTGGCTATTAAAGATTTGAATACCTCATCGGTTGACAAGTAAATCCGGAGTTTAAATACCTGGCGGCTCTTGGCCGATGACGACTTAATGGGCATTCATTGTAAGCCGGAATTTTTGTAACCCGGTGGCTTATAGCCTTTAAGAAAATCAAGAATTGATAACCCCCTTTGAGACACCAATTTCAATCTTTGATGATGGGCTTGAACTTAATCATTTATGTAAGTCATAGCTCTGTAAATCCTGCACAAAGTTTAAACAACATATGCCCTGGCGACTTAACGTCAAAAGCCAGGGCGGGTAACCACTCAAATGTAGTCTTATCCTGCACACAAGTAGATCACAAGATCCCTATGATCCTTTGAATGATACCGCTGGTTTATGTGACCCGGACAGTAAGGGTGATAACCCAATCCTTAGAAGCCAATGCTTCCACATAGATAATGATTGTCATAAACTGGCGACTTATAGTCAAAAGTCAAGCCGGGTTAAGCATAAAACACTTATATATATTTGAGATATAATCCCAAAAAGGTCTCAAGTTAAGTAATTGTGGCTGCAATAAACTTTACCAGAGACAGAATAAAACTTTTTGAGGCTTCTGATTCAGATACGATCAGTAAACCGTTCCAAAGGGGTTAAGCTAAGATTCGAATACGATCATATAGCCCCCAGTGGCTTTGGCGATGCCGATCAAGAGGGTATCGACAACTATGTTCTCTTTGGTTCGAATACGACCTATGTTTGAACAGGAAGCCCCCAAATGACCTTGAGAGTTGTTTAACGACGCTGATTCGAATACGATCCATGTTGATTCCCAAAGGGGTTGAGCTATGATTCGGATACGATCAAGAAGCCCCCAAGTAGGTTCGGCAGTTTGCCAATCAAAAGGGTATCGACAGCTATGTTCTATTTGGTTCGAATATGACCTATGTTTGAAGAGGAAGCCCCCAAGTGACCATATAAATTTTGGCATTGCGCCGATCAAGAGGGTATTGATAGCTATGCTCGATGAGCAGGAAGCCCCCAAGTGATCATAATAAGATAAGCCGTAAGGCAGGATATCCAAGTTTGAACCGCGCATCATGGCAACAAGTTCTTTTGGCAACCTTTAATATTTTTGAGAACTCGAACTTGCGAGAGATTTAAATCTTTTTGAATCCGTAACTTTAAACCGGATTTAAAAACTTCAAAACTTTGTGAAAGACAAATTTACCTTGAGCCGGATTTTGAACCGGATTTGATAGCTTCAAAGCTTTGCGGGAGAGAGATGTCTCTTGAGCTATATTTTAAACTGGAATCTTCATTTTGAGCCGGAAATTTTTCTGACGGCTTTTAAATATTCGCCAATAAAGAGTAGGCTCCGGGGCCGGGTTATCTTCCCTTCAATGACCCGGAGTTCTTGAATTCATTGAAACCGGCTGATTTTTGCCGAGCCATACCATTGTAGCCCCCAAGTCTCAAGATGACTCAAAGAGTTGGCTTGAGATTCTCCATATTTGACCATAGCAGAAGGTGTATATCATTGGCGTTGATAACGCGACAGAAGGTTGAGGTGACTGCGGCGGGTTATAAATGATCCCGTATGAGCCGTGTCAGCAACTCGGCCAATGGTTCCCTCCAACTGGTTGTTTGAAGCTTAATCAAACTGTAGTGGTGGCAATTTGTACGCCTACCCATTGAGCCATCCAGTGCAGACGGCGGTTGATAATATATGATAATTTGCCTCCAATTTGTTGGAAGAGAAAACCGGCTTCCCAAGCGGTGACTTGCTCATACTCAATAAACAGCTCATGCTGACAGGTGCGGCCCAGTGTGTTGATGTAGACCAGGCCGTGAGAGACGGACGACAGAGATGACCGCAGCATCAGTGGCGGCCCCGACAGATGAGTCGGCCGCGGCGTTGTAAGCCGGTGCGGACGGGGAAAATCTTCACCGGTGTTGTAAACCGGCACAGACGGGCGAGTTAATCACGGGTGCGGTCCCGGTGAGTCGAAGTAGTCCGGGCCCCAAGGGCGGCGTCTTGCACACATATTCTTTGATCCTTGTGGCACGGTCATATGCTAGCACATGACAGTAATTACGCAATTTATATATCCATGATTCGGCCATCGACTTTGCGATGACCAATTGTCCTGCATATAAAATGCAAAGACCAAAGTAATTGCTCTCTGACAAAAACAATATGTGCTAAAATTATATTTAGAGGGATATCACCTGATTCGCCCGAACAACAGATGAGTCGGCCGTGGCATTGTAAGCCAGTGCGGACGCGTGAACCGGTGCGGACGCGTGAGCCGCCGTGAGGGCAGATGGACGAGTCATCCATGGCGTTTGTAAAGCGGCGCGAGCAGTGAGTCAAACGTGATGTTGTTTAACCGCTGTAGATGCATGAATCGGCAACATGGGCGGACGGATGTAATCCGAACATCAGGGCGGCGACTTGCACATATATCCGTCGAGCATCCTAGCACGGACAAACACCAATGCAAAAAGTGATGTTGATGCGCCCCCTTAGGCGACACCTTTTCGTAATGGTCCTGCAAAAATATTACAAGACCAAGTAATTGTTCTTTGATAAAAACAATATGTGTTAAGAAAAATAAACTTTAGATGAATATCACCTGATTTGTTCGGATGACGAATTGCTCATAAGTAGTGTTCATATATAATTTTGCAATATGGCTGAGTTCCACTTTAACCCCAGAAAATATCATGTCAGTCAACCAGCCTCCAGAGACTGGTCCGGTGGACGCGCGGGGCCGCAGCAGAAAGATGACGCGAGCCTCGCTGGTCAACAGGTCGGCTCATCACGGGGGCAGCCCAGAGGGAACCAAGAGAGATGACCCGGTGATTTGACGCGGCAGGCTGGCTCACAAGTGGAGGCGGACCCGGACTCGGACGTGGAGAGCCGCGGCGGCTCAGGGGCCACCGGCCCGATGGAAAACAGTCAAAACGAGTTTCACGCCCAAACTTCCGGGTCATGGTTTGTTTCCTTTTTTGGACCGTGAACGTAATTGCTTTTGGTCTTTTTGTCTTCTACCTTGTTTGATTCATCAGATATAAGGCTAATCAATTTCCAAATAGTGCCCGATCCCTTGTCTGATCCGATAACTCGATCGGAAATTTGCCCTTGTACGTATCTGCGATTTGCACCCATCAGATCCGATGAATCCTTGCTGAACCAAACGGAAACTCCCCCACTTTGGATCTAACGAACTTGACGTTGATGTGAATCTTCCACGCCGGCTTTAGTTGAACCAGAAAATTGCGAACTTCTCAAACCCTAGAAAAGATCCCTCCAAGAACTCAACACCACCGTGCGTCTGGCCCCACGGTGGGCGCCAACTGTCATGGAATTGTCACGACAGATGTCCTAGTGTAAGGACTTAGTCACGAGGCCAACGCATCTATGTGGTAGCTTGAAGGGGTTGAGCAGAATCGAGAGACGCAACACACAAGACGAGGATTTAGATAGCTTCGGGCCCCGGGAAACATCATCCAGTAATAACCCTACATGCTGTTTGTGGCTAGGTCTCATTATGATTATGAGGAAGTTGCCGTAAGCCGGCTTTCTCTTCTTGGTGTCTAGCCCTAGATATTGTTTCTTGTTGCTTGTCCCTCTTTGGGGAGCCCTGCCCCTCCTTATATAAGTTAGAGGGGCGGGTTACATGTGGAGTCCTAGTAGGACTAGGATTAGTCTATCTTCTCTTACAAGTTGATTACAAGTCCGGGTCTTGCTTCCTCGTAAAGGAGATATTCCTCACGCCTTTCCTCTTAAGCCGGCCTACCATAACATAGCCGGACTTTTGGGCCTTGAGCCTCTTGGGCCCCCGGGTCTTGTCGCTCCTTTGATCCGCTTGCCAGGTCACCCATAAGTCGCCAGGCTCGGGCGGGTCACTTAGTGAGTCGTCCAGTCAGGGCGGGTCATTAGTGAGTCGCCAAGTCCGGCTGGGTTATACATCTAGCTGGGTCATACCGCGGGGTATATTCCCGACAGCTACAGTTCATTGTGCCGAGACACCACGTGATGATCGGGTTTGATAAGCTCTACGTTCACATACAACGGGTGCAAGCCAGTTTTGCACAAGCAGAATACTTGGGTTAAACTTGACGAGCCTATCATATGCATATATGGCCTCGGAACACTGAGACCGAAAGGTTGAGCATGAATCATATAGTAGATATAATCAATATAGTGATGTTCACCATTGAAAACTACCCCATCTCACGTGATGATCGAACATGGTTTAGTTGATATGGATCGAGTGATCACTTAGATAATTAGAGGGATATCTATCTAAGTGGGACTTCTTAATAAGTAATATGATTAAATGAACTTTAATTTATCATGAACTTAGTACCTGATAGTATTTTGCATGTCTATGTTGTTGTAGATAAATGGCCCGTGCAATTGTTCCGTTGAATTTTAATGCGTTCCTAGAGAAAGCTAAGTTGAAAGATGATGGTAGCAATTACACGGACTGGGTCCGTAACTTGAGGATTATCCTCATTGCTGCACAGAAGAATTATGTCCTGGAAGCACCGCTGGGTGGCAAGCCTGCTGCAGATGCTGCTGACAATGTTAAGAACGTCCGGCAGAGCAAAGCTGATGACTACTTGATAGTTCAGTGTGCCATGCTTTACATCTTAGAACCGGGACTTCAACGACGTTTTGAACGTCATGGAGCATATCAGATGTTCCAGGAGTTGAAGTTAATATTTCAAGCAAATGCCCGGACTGAGAAATATGAAGTCTCCAATAAGTTCTACAGCTGCAAGATGGAGGAGAATAGTTCTGTCAGTGAACATATACTCAGAATGTCTGGGTACCACAACCACTTGACTCAACTGGGAGTTAATCTTCCTCTTGATAGTGTCATTGACAGAGTTCTTCAATCACTGCCACCAAGCTACAAGAGCTTTGTGATGAACTATAATATGCAAGGGATGGATAAGACAATTCCCGAGCTCTTCGCAATGCTAAATGCTGCGGAGGTAGAAATCAAGAAGGAGCATCGAGTGTTGATGGTCAACAAGACCACCAGTTTCAAGAAGAAGGGCAAAGGGAAGAAGGGGAACTTCAAGAAGAACAGCAAGCAAGTTGCTGCTCAAGTGAAGAAGCCCAAGTCTGGACCTAAGCCTGAGACTAAGTGCTTCTACTGCAAAGGGACCGGTCACTAGAAGCGAAACTGCCCCAAGTATTTGGCGGATAAGAAGGATGGCAAAGTGAAAGGTATATTTGATATACATGTTATTGATGTGTACCTTACTAATGTTCGCAGTAGCGCCTGGGTATTTGATACTGGTTCTGTTGCTAATATTTGCAACTTGAAACAGGGGCTACGGATTAAGCGAATATTGGCTCAGGACAAGGTGACGATGCGCGTGGGAAATGGTTCCAAAGTCGATGTGATCGCCGTCGGCACGCTACCTCTATATATACCTTTGGGCTTAGTTTTAGACCTGAATAATTGTTATTTGGTGCCAGCGTTAAGCATGAACATTATATCTGGATCTTGTCTGATGCGAGATGATTATTCATTTAAATAAGAGAATACTGGTTGTTCTATTTATATGAGTAATATCTTTCATGGTCATGCACCCTTGATGAGTGGTCTATTTTTACTAAATATTGATAGTAGTGATACACATATTCCTAGTATTGAAGCCAAAAGATATAAGTTTAATAATGATAGTGCAACTTATTTGTGGCACTACCATTTAGGTCATATTGGTGTAAAGCGCATGAAGAAACTCCATGCTGATGGGCTTTTGGAATCACTTGATTATGAATCATTTGATGCTTGCGAACCATGCCTCATGGGAAAGATGACTAAGACTTTGTTCTCTGGAACAATGGAACGCGCAATAGACTTATTGGAAATTATACATACTGATGTATGCGGTCCGATGAGTATTGATGCTCGTGGCGGGTAAAATTATTTTCTGACCTTCACAGATGATTTGAGCAGATATGGGTATATCTACTTGATGTAACATAAGTCTGAAACATTTGAAAAGTTCGAAGAATTTCAGAGTGAAGTGGAAAATCATCGTAACAAGAAAATTAAGTTTCTACGGTCTGATCGTGGAGGAGAATATTTGAGTTACGAGTTTGGTCTTCATTTGAAACAATGCAGAATAGTTTCGCAACTCACGCCATCTAGAACACCATAGGGTAATGTTGTGTCCGAACGTCGTAACCACACTTTATTAGATATGGTGTGATCTATGATGTCTCTTACAGATTTACCGCTATCATTTTGGGGTTATGCTTTAGAGATGGCTGCATTCACATTAAATAGGGCACCATCGAAATCTGTTGAGACGACACCTTATGAACCATGGTTTGGCAAGAAACCCAAGTTGTCGTTTATTAAAGTTTGGGGCTGCGATGCTTATATGAAAAAGCTTCAAACCTGATAAGCTCGAACCCAAATCAGAGAAATGTGTCTTCATAGGATACCCAAGGAGACTATTGGGTACACCTTCTATCACAGATCCGAAGGCAAGATATTCATTGCTAAGAATGGATCCTTTCTAGAGAAGGAGTTTCTCTTGGTAGAAGTGAGTGGGAGGAAAGTAGAACTTGATGAGGTAATTGTACCTGCTCCCTTATTGGAAAGTAGTGTTGGGAAATGTAGTAATTTCAAAATTTTCCTACGCACACACAGGATCATGGTGATGCATAGCAATGAGAGGGGAGAGTGTGTCTACGTACCCTCGTAGACCGAATGCGGAAGCGTTAGCACAACGCGGTTGATGTAGTCGTACGTCTTCACGATATGACCGATCCAAGTACCAAACGCATGACACCTCCGAGTTCTGCACACGTTCAACTCGATGACGTCCCGTGAGCTCCGATCTAGCAAAGCTTCATAGGAGAGTTTCGTTAGCACGACGGCGTGGTGACGGTGATGATGATGCTACCGACGCAGGGCTTCGCCTAAGCACTGCTATGATATGATCGAGGTGGATTATGGTGGAGGGGGGCACCGCACATGGCTAAGAGATCAATGATCAATTGTTGTCTCTATGGGGTGCCCCTGCCCCCGTAAATAAAGGAGCAAGGGGAGGAGGCAGCCGTCCAGGGAGAGGCGCTCCAAGAGGGGGAGTCCTACTCCCACTAGGAGTAGGACTCCTCCTTTTCCTAGTAGGAGTATGATAGGGAAGGAAAGGGAGAGGAGGAGAAGGAAAGAGGGGGCCCTTGCCCTAAACCAATTCGGTTTGGGCCTTGGGGGGCGCGCCCCACACTCCCCTTGCTGCCCACTATTTCCACTAAGGCCCATGTAGGCCCATTAAGCCCCCGGGGGGTTCCGGTAACCCCCGGTACTCCGGTATATGTCCGAAACCTTCCGGAACCTTTTGGTGTCCGAACATAGTTGTCCAATATATCGGTCTTTACGTCTCGACCATTTCAAGACTCCTCGTCATGTCCGTGATCATATCCGGGACTCCGATCTACCTTCGGTACATCAAAACACAAAAACTCATAACACCGATCGTCACCGAACTTTAAGCGTGCGGACCCTACGAGTTCGAGAATTATGTAGACATGACCGAGACACATCTCCGGTCAATAAACAATAACGGAACCTGGATGCTCATATTGTCTCCCACATATTCTACGAAGATCTTTATCGGTCAAACCGCACAACAACATACGTTGTTCCCTTTGTCATCGGTATGTTACTTGCCTGAGATTCGATCGTCGGTATCTCAATACCTAGTTCAATCTCGTTACCGGCAAGTCTCTTTACTCGTTCCGTAATACATCGTCCCGCAACTATCTCATTAGTTACAATGCTTGCAAGGCTTATAGTGATGTGCATTACCGAGTGGGCCCAAAGATACCTCTCCGACAATCGGAGTGACAAATCCTAATCTTGAAATACGCCAACTCAAGAAGTACCTTCGAAGACACCTGTAGAGCACCTTTATAACCACCCAGTTACGTTGTGATGTTTGGTAGCACATAAAGTGTTCCTCCGGTAAACGAGAGTTGCATAATCTCATAGTTATAGGAACATGTATAAGTCATGAAGAAAGCAATAGCAACATACTAAATGATCAAGTGCTAACCTAACGGAATGGGTCAAGTCAATCACATCATTCTCCTAATGATGTGATCCCGTTAATCAAATGACAACTCATGTCTATGGTTAGGAAACATAACCATCTTTGACCAACGAGCTAGTCAAGTAGAGGCATACTAGTGACATTCTGTTTGTCTATGTATTCACACATGTACTAAGTTTCCGGTTAATACAATTCTAGCATGAATAATAAACATTTATCATGATATAAGGAAATAAATAATAACTTTATTATTGCCTCTAGGGCATATTTCCTTCAGTCCCCCACTTGCACTAGAGTCAATAATCTAGTTCACATCTTTATGTGATTAGTTCACATCTCCATATGACTAATACCCAAAGGGTTTACTAGAGTCAATAATCTAGTTCTCATCGTTATGTGATTAATACCCAAAGAGTGATCATGTTTTTCTTGTGAGAGAAGTTTAGTCTACAGTTCTGCAACATTCAGATTCATATGTCTACAATGGTCTACACGGAGCTACTCTAGCTAATTGCTCCCACTTTCAATATGTATCCAGATCGAGACTTAGAGTCATCTAGATCGATGTAAAAAGTTTGCATCGATGTAACTCTTTACGACGAACTCTTTTATCACCTCCATAACCGAGAAATATTTCCTTAGTCCTCTAAGGATAATTTTGACCGCTGTCAAGTGATCTACTCCTAGATCACTATTGTACTCCCTTGCCAGAAAAATGCTAAGGTATACAATAGGACCGGTAAACAGCATAGCATACTTTATAGAACCTATGACTGAGGCATAGGGAATGACTTTTCATTCTCTTTCTATTTTCTGCCATGGTCGGATTTTGGGTCTTTACTCAACTTCACACCTTGCAGCACAGGCAAGAACTCCTTCTTTGACTGTTCCATTCTAAACTACTTCAAAATCTTGTCAAGGTATGTACTCACTAAAAAAACTTATCAAGCGTCTTGATCTATCTCTATAGATCTTGATGCTCAATGTTTAAGCAGCTTCATCTAGGTCTTTCATTGAAAAACTCTTTTCAAACACTCCTTTATGCTTTCCAGAAAATTCTACATTATTTCTGATCAACAATATGTCATTCACATATACTTATCAGAAATGATGTAGTGCTCCCACTCACTTTCTTGTAAATACAGGCTTCACCGCAAGTCTGTATAAAACATATGCTTTGATCACTTTATCAAAGCATATATTCCAACTCCGAGATGCTTGCACCAGTCCATAGATGGATAGTTGGAGCTTGCTCACTTTGTTAGCACCTTTAGGATCGACAAAACCTTCTGGTTGCATCATATACAACTCTTCTTTAAGAAATCCATCAAGGAATACAGTTTTGACATCCATTTGCCAGATTTCATAAAATGAGACAACTGCTAACATGATTCATACAGACTTTTAAGCATCGATACGAGTGAGAAAATCTCATCGTAGTCAACACCTTGAACTTTTCGAGAACATTTTGCGACAATTCGAGCTTTGTAGATAGTAACACTACTATCAGCGTCCGTCTTCCTCTTGCAGATCCATTTATTCTTAATGACTCACCGATCATCGGGCAAGTCAATCAAAGTCCATACTTTGTTCTCATACATGGATCCCATCTCAGATTTCATGGCCTCAAGCCATTTCGTGGAATCTGGGCTCATCATCGCTTCCTCATAGCTCGTAGGTTCGTCATGGTCTAGTAACATGACTTCCAGAAGGATTACCGTACCGCTCTGGTTCGGACCATACTCTGATTGTCCTATGAGGTTCGGTAGTAACTTGATCTGAAGTTTCATGATCATCATCATTAGCTTCCTCACTAATTGGAGTAGAGATCACTAGAACGGATTTCTGTGATGAACTACTTTCCAATTCGGGAGAAGGTACAATTACCTCATCAAGTTCTACATTCCTCCCACTCACTTCTTTCGAGAGAAACTCCTTCTCTAGAAAGGATCCACTTTTAGCAACAAAGATCTTGCCTTTGGATCTGTGATAGAAGGTGTACCCAACAATTTCCTTTGGGTATTCTATGAAGACACGTTTCTCCGATTTGGGTTCAAGCTTATTAGGTTGAAACTTTTTCACATAAGCATCACATCCCCAAATTTTAAGAAATGACAGCTTAGGTTTCTAGCCAAACCACAGTTCATATGGTGTCGTCTCAACAGATTTAGATGGTGCCCTATTTAACATGAATGCAGCTGGCTCTAATGCATAACCCCAACATGATAGTGATAAATCGGTAAGAGACATCATAGATTGCACCATATCTAATAAAGTACGGTTATGACGTTTAGACACACCATTACGCTGTGGTGTTCCAGGTGGTGTGAGTTGCGAAACTATTCCGCATTGTTTCAAATGAAGACCAAAATCGTAACTCAAATATTCTCCTCCACGATCAGATCGCAGAAACTTTACTTTCTTGTTACGATGATTTTCCACTTCACTCTGAAATTCTTTGAAATTTTCAAATGTTTCAGACTTATGTTTCATCAAGTAGATATGCCCATATCTGCTCAAATCATCTGTGAAGATCAGAAAATAACGATACCCGCCGCGAGCCTCAACACTCATCGGATTGCATACATCAGTATGTATTATTTCCAATAAGTCAGTTGCTTGCTCCATTGTTCTGGAGAACGGAGTTTTAGCCATCTTGCCCACGAGGCATGGTTCGCAAGCATCAAATGATTCATAATCAAGTGATTCCAAAAGCCCATCAGCACGGAGTTTCTTCATGCGCTTTACACCAATATGACCTTAACGGCAGTGCCACATATAAGTTGCACTATCATTATTAACTTTGCATCTTTTGGCTTCAATATTATGAACATGTGTATTACTATGATCGAGATTCAACAAACCATTCACCTTGGGTGTATGACCTCAGAAGGTTTTATTCATGTAAACAGAATAACAATTATCCTTGACTCAAATGAATAACCGTATTGCAATAAACATGATCCAATCATATTATGCTCTACACAAACACCAAATAACATTTATTTTAGGTTCAACACTAATCCCGAAGGTAAAGGGAGTGTGCGATGGTGATCTTATCAACCTTGGAATCACTTCCAACTTACATCATCACCTGGCTCTTAACTAGTCTCTGTTTATTTTGCAACTCCCGTTTTGAGTTACTAATCTTAGCAACCGAACTAGTATCAAATACTGAGGGGTTGCTATAAACACTAGTAAAGTACACATCAATAACATGTATATCAAATATACCTTTGTTCACTTTGCCATCCTTCTTATCCGCCAAATACTTGGGGTAGTTCTGCTTCCAGTGACCAGTCCCTTTGTAGTAGAAGCACTTAGTCTCAGGCTTAGGTCTAGACTTGGGCTTCTTCACTTGAGCAGCAACTTGCTTGCCGTTCTTCTTGAAGTTCCCCTTCTTCCCTTTGCCCTTTTCTTGAAACTAGTGGTCTTGTCAACCATCAACACTTGATGCTTTTCTTGATTTCTACCTTCGTCGATTTCTGCATCACGAAGAGCTTGGGAATCGTTTCCGTCATCCCTTGCATATTATAGTTCATCACTAAGTTCTAGTAACTTGGTGATAGTGACTAGAGAACTTTGTCAATTACTATCTTATCTGGAAGATTAACTACCACTTGATTCAAGCAATTTTAGTACCCAGAGAATCTGAGCACAGGCTCACTGGTTGAGCTATTCTCCTCCATCTTTGTAGGCAAAGTACTGTCAGAGGTCTCCTACCTCTCGACACGTGCATGAGTATGAAATACTAATTTCAACTCTTGGAACATCTTATATGCTCCGTGGTGTTCAAAATATTTTTTAAGTCCCATTTCTAAGCCGTAAAGCATGATGCACTAAACTATCAAGTAGTCATCATAACGAGCTTTGCCAAACGTTCATAACGCCTACATATGCTCCCACAATAGGTCCGTCACCTAGCGATGCATCAAGGACATAATTCTTCTGTGCAGCAATGAGGATAATCCTCAGATCACGGATCCAATCCGCATCATTGCTACTAACACCTTTCAATTTATTTTTCTCTAGGAACATATCAAAAAATAAATGAGGAAGCTATGTGCGAGCTATTGATCTACAACATAGATATGCAAATACTATCAGGACCAAGTTCATGATAAATTTAAGTTCAATTAATCATATTACTTAAGAACTCCAACTTAGATAGACATCCCTCTAGTCATCTAAATGATCACGTGATCCAAATAAACTAAACCATGTCCGATCATCACGTGAGATGGAGTAGTTTTCAATGGTGAACATCATTATGTTGATCATATCTACTATATGATTCACGTTCGACCTTTCGGTCTTCAGTGTTCCGAGGCCGTATCTGCATATGCTAGGCTCGTCAAGTTTAACCCGAGTATTTCTACGTGTGCAAAACTGTCTTACACCCGTTGTAGATGAATGTTGAGCTTATCACACCTGATCATCACGTGGTGTCTCGGCACGATGAACTTTGGCAACGGTGCATACTCAGGGAGAACACTTTTACCTTGAAATTTAGTGAGATATCATCTTATAAAGCTACCGCCGAACTAAGCAAAATAAGATGCATAAAATATAAACATCACATGCAATCCAAATATGTGACATGATATGGCGATCATCATCTTGTGCTTTTGATCTCCATCTCCAAAGTACTGTCATGATCTCCATTGTTACCGGCATGACATCGTGATATCCATCATCTTGATCTTTTATCAACGTGTCGTCACATGGTCGTCTCACCAGCTATTGCTTTTGCAACTATTGCTATCGCATAGCGATAAAGTAAAGCAATTACATGGCACTTGCATCTTATGCAATAAAGAGACAACCATAAGGCTTCTGCCAATTGCCGATAACTTCAACAAAACATGATCATATCATACAAAAACTTATATCTCATCACGTCTTGACCATATCACATCACAACAAGCCCTGCAAAAACAAGTTAGATGTCCTCTACTTTGTTGTTGCAAGTTTTACGTGGCTGCTACGGGCTGAGCAAGAACCGTTCTTACCTACGCATCAAAAACCACAACGTAGTATAGTGATTTCTTTTTGATCTTCAGAAATAACCCTGTTCATTGAAACTGATTCAACTAAAGTTGGAGAAACAAACACCCACTGGCCACCTGTGTGCGAAGCACGGCGGTAGAACCAGTCTCGTGTAAGCGTACGCGTAATGTCGGTCTGGGCCGCTTCATCCAACAATGCCACTGAATCAAGAATCAACTAGTGACGGCAAGCAATATGTATATACCCACGCCCACAACTCCTTTGTATTCTACTCGTGCATATAACATCTATGCATAAACCTAGCTCTGATGCCACTGTTGGGGAACGTAGAAATTTCAAAATTTTCCTACGCACACACAGGATCATGGTGATGCATAACAACAAGAGGGGAGAGTGTGTCTATGTACCCTCATAGACCGAATGCAAAAGCGTTAGCACAACGCGGTTGATGTAGTCGTATGTCTTCACGATCCGACCGATCCAAGTACTGAACGTACGGCACCTCCGAGTTCTGCATACGTTCAACTCCATGACGTCCCGCGAGCTCCGATCCAGCAAAGCTTCACAGGAGAGTTTCATCAGCACGATGGCGTGGTGAAGGTGATGATGATGCTACTGACGCAGGGCTTCGCCTAAGCACCGCTACGATATGATCGAGGTGGATTATGGTGGAGGGGGCACCACACATGGCTAAGAGATCAATGATCAATTGTTGTCTCTATGGGGTGCCCCCTGCCCCCATATATAAAGGAGCAAGGGGAGGAGGCGGCTGGCCAGGGAGAGGCACGCCAAGAGGGGGGGTCCTACTCCCACTAGGAGTGGGACTCCTCCTTTTCCTAGTAGGAGTAGGAGAGGGAAGGAAAGGGAGAGGAGGAGAAGGAAAGAGGGGGCCGCCCCCCTTGCCCTAAACCAATTCGGTTTGGGCCTTGGGGGTGCGCCCCCCCACACTCCCCTTGCTGCCCTCTATTTCCACTAAGGCCCATGTAGGCCCATTAAGCCCTCGGGGGGTTCCGGTAACCCCCGGTACACCGGTATATGTCTGAAACCTTCCGGAACCTTTCCGGTGTCCGAACATAGTCGTCCAATATATCGATCTTTATGTCTCGACCATTTTGAGACTCCTCGTCATGTCCGTGATCATATCCGGGACTCCGAACTACATTCGGTACATCAAAACACAAAAACTCATAATACCGATCGTCACCGAACTTTAAGCGTGCGGACCCTACGAGTTCGAGAACTATGTAGACATGACCGAGACACATCTCCGGTCAATAAACAATAGAGGAACCTAGATGCTCCTATTGGCTCCCACACATTCTACGAAGATCTTTATCGGTCAAACCGCATAACAACATATGTTGTTCCCTTTGTCATCGGTATGTTACTTGCCCGAGATTCGATCGTCGGTATCTCAATACCTAGTTCAATCTCGTTACCGGCAAGTCTCTTTACTCGTTCCGTAATACATCATCCCGCAACTAACTCATTAGTTACAATGCTTTTGCAAGGCTTATAGTGATGTGCATTACCGAGTGGGCCCAGAGATACCTCTCCGACAATCAGAGTGACAAATCCTCATCTTGAAATACGCCAACTCAAGAAGTACCTTCGGAGACACCTGTAGAGCACCTTTCTAATCACCCAGTTACGTTGTGACGTTTGGTAGCACACAAAGTGTTCCTCCGGTAAATGGGAGTTGCATAATCTCATAGTTATAGGAACATGTATAAGTCATGAAGAAAGGAATAAACATACTAAATGATCAAGTGCTAAGCTAACGGAATGGGTCAAGTCAATCACATCATTCTCCTAATGATGTGATCCCGTTAATCAAATGACAACTCATGTCTATGGTTAGGAAACATAACCATCTTTGACCAACGAGCTAGTCAAGTAGAGGCATACTAGTGACATTCCGTTTGTCTATGTATTCACACATGTACTAAGTTTCCGGTTAATACAATTATAGCATGAATAATCAAAATTTATCATGATATAAGGAAATAAATAATAACTTTATAATTGCCTCTAGGGCATATTTCCTTCAAGTAGTCCATCACATAAATCAGTTCCAGTGATTCCTACACCAATTAGCGAGGAAGCTAATGATTACGATCATGAAACTTCTGATCAAGTTACTACCGAACCTCGTAGGTCAATGATGACCCACAAGTATAGGGGATCTATCGTAGTCCTTTCGATAAGTAAGAGTGTCAAACCCAACAAGGAGCAAAAGGAAATTATAAGCGGTTTCCAGCAAGGTATTCTGTGCAAGTACAAACATAAGTGGTAATAGATAGTTTTGTGATAGGATAGTTTGTAACGAGCAACAAGTAACAAAAGTAAATAGAGTGCAGCAAGGTGGCCCTATCCTTTTGTAGCAAAGGACAAGCCTGGACAAACTCTTATATGATGTAAAGCGCTCCCGAGGACACATGGGAATATCGTCAAGCTAGTTTTCATCACGCTCATATGATTCGCGTTCGGTACTTTGATAATTTGGTATGTGGGTGGACCAGTGCTTGGGTGCTGCCCTTACTTGGACAAGCATCCCGCTTATGATTAACCTCTATTGCAAGCATCCGCAAATACAACAAAAGTATTAAGGTAAACCTAAACATAGCATGAAACATACGGATCCAAATCAACCCCTTACGAAGCAACGCATAAACTAGGGTTTAAGCTTCTGTCACTCTAGCAACCCATCATCTACTTATTACTTCCCAATTACTTCCTCTAGGCCCAATTAATGGTGAAGTGTCATGTAGTCGATGTTCACATAACACCACTAGAGGAGAGACAACATACATCTCATCAAAATATCGAACGAATACCAAATTCACATGACTACTAATAGCAAGACTTCTCCCATGTCCTCAGGAACAAAAGTAACTACTCACAAAGCATAAACATGTTCATAATCAGAGGGGTATTAATGTGCATATAGGATCTGAACATATGATCTTCCACCAATTAAACCAACGAGCATCAACTACAAGGAGTAATTAACACTACTAGCAACCTACTAGCACCAATCCCGGACTTGGAGACAAGAATTGGATACAAGAGATGAACTAGGGTTTTGAGATGAGATGGTGCAGATGAAGATGTTGATGTAGATTGCCCTCTCCCGATGTGAGGAGCGTTGTTGATGATGATGGCGATGATTTCCCCCTCTGGGAGGGAAGTTTCCCCGGCAGAACAGCCCCGCCAGAACCCTAGATTGGCTCCGCCAAGGTTCCGCCTCGTGGCGGCGGAGTTTCCTCCGAGAAGATGGCTTCTGATTTTTTCCCATCGAAAGAGTCCATATAGCAGAAGATTGTCACCGGAGGGCCACCAGGGGGTCCACGAGGTAGGGGGGGCGCGCCTAGGGGGTAGGGCGCGCCCCCACCCTCGTGGGCAGGGTGTTGCCCCCCTGGTGAAGTTCTTGTGCTCAATGTTTTTTATATATTTGGAAAACATCATCTGTGAAGTTTCAGGACTTTTGGAGCTGTGCAGAATAGGTCCCTAATATTTGCTCCTTTTCCAGCCAGAATCCCAGCTGCCGGCATTCTCCCTCTTTATGTAAACCTTGTATAATAAGAGAGAATAGGCATAAGTATTGTGACATAATGTGTAATAACAGCCCATAATGCAATAAATATAGATATAAAAGCATGATGCAAAATGGACGTATCAACTCCCCCAAGCTTAGACCTCGCTTGTACTCAAGCGAAAAGCCGAAATCGAAAAATATGTCCACATGTTTAGAGATGAAGGTGTCGATAAAAATAAAATACGGACATGAGGGCATCATGATCATTCTTAGAGCAGCAACTTATATAATTCTTTTCATATGATTTCTTATGCTAGAGTAATAATTCAATCACAATATCAAGTATGAATCGTAAACTTCATTGAAAACTAACAAACTATAATCTCAGTCATTGAGGCGATTGCAATTTATCATAACATAGGAAAGAGTCAATGTATAAGAGCTTTTCAGCAAGTCCACAGACTCAACTATCATATAGTCTTTCACGGTTGCTGACAGTCATGCAATACTTATGGGTATGGAGTTTTAATCGGACACAGAGAAAGATAGGGGCTTATAGTTTTGCCTCCCAATGTTTTACCTCAAGGGTAATGTCAACAGTAATAGTTCATGAAAACTCACATCCAATTAGCCATATATACCAAGATCTTTCCAACATATTGTGCTTGCCAAAGGATAAAATGTAAAAAGGAAGGGTGAAGATCACCATGAGTCTTATGCAATGTAGGAGATAAAAGTAAAAAAGATAGGCCCTTCGCAGAGGGAAGTAGAGGTTGTCATGCGCTTTTATGGTTGGATGCACAAAATCCTAATGCGAAAGAACGTCACTTTATATTGCCACTTGTGATCTGGACCTTTATTATGCAGTCTGTCGCTTTTATTACTTCCATATCACACGATTGTATAAAGCTTATTTCTATCACACCAATCAATCATACATATTTAGAGAGAAATTTTTATTGCATGCACCGATGACAACTTACTTGATGGATCTTACTCAACCCATAGGTAAGTATGGTGGACTCTTATGGCAAGACTGGTTTAAGGGTGTTTGTAAGCACAAGTAGTATCTCTACCTGGTGCAATGAATTTGGCTAGCATGAGGGAGAAAGGCAAGCTCAACAAGTTGGAGGATCCAAGACAATATAATTTATCTCAGATGTAATAAAACATAACCCATTACGTTGTCTTCCTTGTCCAATGTCAACTCTTTAGCATGTCATATTTTAATGAGTGCTCACAATCATAAAAGATGTCCAAGATAGTATATTTATTGTGAAGACCTCTCTTTCTTTATTACCTCCTATTAATTGCAACGATGACGAAAACTATGTTTGTCAACTCTCAACAGCTTTTATTCATCATACTCTTTCTATGTGAGCTCATAACTCTCCATAAGAGTCACATGATCTCTTTGTTTCTTTTTATTTCTTTCTCTTTTCTTTAATTCACTTGGGATCATGGCAAAAATAATCAAGCCTTTGAATCAACACTAATCTTTATTATATAGCTCATGGACTCGATTACATAGAAGGATAATAAAGCAAAACTCACAACTAGATCATACTAAGACTTTTGTTCTACTAGATCAAGATATTATCAAAAGGATCGAACTAAGAAAAAAGGTAAAGATAAAAGTGATGGTGATACGATACCGGGGCACTCCCCCAAGCTTGGCAGTTGCCAAGTGGAGTGCCCATACCCATGTGATTATGTCTCCTTTGTTGGTGAAGAAGGTGGGGATGTTGATGATGGATAGTCGCACATTGAGCGTAGGAGGTCTTCTAACTTGCGGATAATGCCCTTGAGTGCGATGATATGCTCCTTCAACAAAATATTTTCACGTGTGAGATACTTATTTTGTATACAAGCTAACTCAATCATCTTGAAAGCTTCGATTTCTATTGGGGTAAGAAGATTGTGATCCAGTTGAAGGGTGTCTTATGTTGCCGGAACTTGGTCCTCCATGGCCTTCTTGATCCCTTCATCCCTGTTGATCTCCATGGGTTCTTCTCTCTTCAGCTCTATCTTCATTAGCCAAGCATCGTTTCCCTCATGGTTGGAGGAGGAGGGAGATGACATAGTGCCTGGCCTTGACAACCCTGACAGAAAACAGCTCGAAACAAAGGCAGGGATTTTTGCGTGATACGGGAATCAAAACCTCCGGGAGATTATATAAAGAATTTTTACGGACCAAAATACGTGTCGTGTACGAAAACGGAGTCCGGAGAGCACACGAGGTGCCCACGAGGTAGGGGGCGCGCCCAGTAGGGTAGGGCACGCCCTCCACCCTCGTGGAGCCCTCGTGTCCTTCCTAGACTACTGCTTATTTTTCTATTTTTATAAATATTCCAAAACGGAGAAATATTGCCTTAAAAACTGTTTTGGAGTCGGTTTACTTACCGTACCACATACCTATTCCTTTTCGGAGTCTGAAACGTTTCGGAAAGTGTCCTTTATGTACTCCTCCGGGGTTACGATTTCAATAACATTGGTTTCAACATTTATGGGATTACCTAAGATATAGTGTTTGATTCTTTGACCGTTCACCACCTTCGGATTTGTGCCTTCGAAGTTGTTGATTTTTATGGCATTGGAATGATAGAACTCCTCGATAACGTAAGGGCCTTCCCATTTAGAGAGAAGTTTTCCTGCAAAAAATCTTAAACGAGAGTTGTATAGCAATACATAATCACCTACATTAAACTCATGCTTTTGTATTCTTTTATCATGCCACCTTTTAACTTTTTCTTTAAACAACTTGGCATTTTCGTAGGCTTGGGTTCTCCATTCATCAAGTGAGCTAATATCAAATAACCCCTTCTCACCGGCAAGTTTAAAATCATAATTAAGTTCTTTAATAGCCCAATAAGCCTTGTGTTCTAGTTCGAGAGGTAAGTGACATGCTTTTTCATAGACCATTTTATACGGAGACATACCCATAGGTTTTTATATGCAGTTCTATAGGCCCATAATGCATCATCTAGTTTCTTGGACCAATTCTTTCTGGACCTATTAACAGTCTTTTGCAAAATTAAATTGAGTTCTCTATTGCTCAATTCTACTTGACCACTAGACTGAGGGTGATAAGGAGATGCAATTCTATGATTAACATCATATTTAGCAAGCATTTTACGGAAAGCACCATGAATAAAATGTGAACCACCATCAGTCATTAAATATCTAGGGACTCCAAACCTTGGAAAAATAACTTCTTTAAGCATTTTAATAGAAGTGTTATGATCAACACTACTAGTTGGAATAGCTTCTACCCACTTAGTAACGTAATCAACAACAACTAAAATATGTGTGTAACCATTAGAGGAAGGAAAAGGTCCCATATAGTCAAAGCCCCAAACATCAAATGGTTCAATAACGAGTGAATAATTCATAGGCATTTGTTGACGTCTACTAATATTACCAATCATAAAAGAACTTTTTTCTTTTGCTGGTATGTGAAACTAGGTGGTATAAACTCAGCAACAATGTAATTAGCATAATCAGCATACCATGGAGCAGTCTGAGAAGTATTTATGACATTTAATTGCTCATCAGGAAAGCTATCATTAATAGGTAGTGGGTCATCAAGCACATTTTCTAACCTAGACAAGTTGTTTGTAACGGGGTTCTCAGCTCCTTTTCTATCAACAATATGTAAACCAAATTCTTGTAGCAAGAGAACCCATCTAATAAGTCTAGGTTTAGCATCTTTCTTTTCCATAAGATATTTAATAGCAGCATGATCAGTGTGAATAGTTACTTTAGAATCAACAATATAAGGTCTAAACTTATCACATGCAAATACAACTGCTAAGAATTCTTTTTCAGTAGTAGCATACTTTCTTTGAGCATTGTCTAGAGTTTTACTAGCATATTGAATAACATATAGTTTCTTATCAACTCTTTGTCCTATAACAACACCTATAGCATAATCACTAGCATCACACATAATTTCAAAGGGTAAATTCCAATCAGGTGGCTGAACAATGGGTGCAGAGATCAATGCCTTCTTAAGTATTTCAAATGCTTCTACACAATCATCATCAAAGCCAAATGGTATATCTTTTTGTAATAAATTAGTCAGAGGCCGAGAGATTTTTGAGAAGTCCTTGATGAACCTCCTATAAAAACCGGCATGACCAAGGAAACTTCTTATACCTTTGATGTCCATGGGACATGGCATCTTTTCAATAGCATCAACCTTGGCTTTATCAACTTCCATACCTCTTTCAGAAACTTTATGCCCCAAGACAATACCTTTATTAACCATAAAGTGGCACTTTTCCCAATTCAAGACAAGATTAGTTTCTTCACATCTCTGCAAAAATCGATCAAGGCTGCTCAAGAAATCATCAAAAGAAGATCCATAGACGGAAAAGTCGTCCATGAAAACCTCATAAATCTTTTCACGAAAGTCAGAGAATATAGCCATCATTTATCTTTGAAAGGTAGCAGGTGCATTACATAAACCAAAAGGCATACGTCTATAAGCAAAAGTACCAAAAGAGCATGTAAAAGTAGTCTTTGATTGATCTTTGGATGACACAGGTATTTGAGAGAAACCAGAATAACCATCTAGAAAGCAAAAATGTGTATGTTTAGACAATCTTTCTAGCATTTGATCGATAAAAGGTAAGGGGTAATGATCTTTTTAGTAGCCTTATTTAATTTGCGGAAATCAATTACCATCCTATAACCAGTAATAATTCTTTGAGGGATCAATTCATCTTTATCATTAGGAACAACAGTAATACCTCCCTTCCTAGGGACACAATGGACAAGACTTACCCACTTACTATCAGCAAGGGGATAAATTATACCTGCCTCAAGGAGCTTTAGTATCTCCTTTCTTACCACTTCTTTCATTTTAGGATTCAGACGGCGTTGATGATCACGAACTGGTTTAGCATCTTCTTCCAAATTAATTTTATGTTGACATAGAGTGGGACTAATGCCCTTAAGATCATCATGAGTATAACCAATAGCAGCACGGTGCTCCTTCAGAGTTGTCAATAATCTCTCTTCTTCATGCGCTGAAAGGTTAGCACTAATAATAACAGGATATATCTTTTTCTCATCAAGATAAGCATATTTAAGAGTATCAGGTAACGCTTTAAGCTCAAACACGGGATCACCCTTGGGTGGAGGAGGATCCCCTAGGATTTCAACAGGTAAATTGTTTTTCAGAATAGGTTCCTGCTTAAAGAATACTTCATCTAATTCCCTTCTTTCATTCATAAACATATCATTTTCATGGTCTAGCAAATATTGTTCTAAAGGATCACTAGGAGGTACGGCAATAGAAGCAAGACCAATAATTTCATCCTTACTAGGTAATTCTTCTTCACGGTGTTGTCTACTAAATTTAGAAAAATTAAATTCATGAGTCATATCATCTAAACCAACAGTAACAACGCCCCTTTTGCAATATATGGTAGCATTAACAGTATTTAAGAAGGGTCAACCAAATATAATGGGACAAAAACTATCTTGTGGGGAACCAAGAACAAGAAAATCAACAGGATATTTAGTTTTCCCACACAAGACTTCAACATCTCTAACAATTCCCATTGGTGAAATAGTATCTCTATTAGCAAGTTTAATTGTGACATCAATATCTTCTAACTCAGCGGGTGCAATGTCATGCATAATTTCTTTGTATAAGTCAATAGGTATTGCACTAGCACTAGCACCCATATCACACAAGCCATGATAACAATGATCTCCTATTTTAACAGAAATAACAAGCATGCCTACCGCAGGTCTAGGTTTATCTGTATCACGGGGTTTAGCAATTCTAGCAGTTTCATTACAGAAATAAATAACATGCCCATCTATATTATCACACAAGATATCTTTAACAATAGCAATATTAGGTTCAACTTTAACTTGCTCAGGAGGTGTATATGTTTTAATATTGCTTTTACGAACCACGGTTGAAGCTTTAGCATGATCCTTTATCCTAACAGGGAAAGGTGGTTTCTCAACATAAGAAGTAGGAACAATAGGATCATTATAAGTAATAGTCTTTTCTTCAACTTTAATAGGTGCAGCTACTTTTACTTCTATGGAAGGATGATATTTAAACCACTTCTCCTTCGGGAGATCAACATAAGCAGCAAAAGATTCACAAAAAGAAGCTACTATCTCAGAGTTAAGTCCATATTTAGTGCTAAATTTAAGAAAAATATCGGTATCCATAAAAGATTTAACACAATCAAAACTAGGTGTCATACCTGACACCTTACCATTGTCGAGGTCCCAATCTTCAGAGTTGCATTTAGTTCTTTCCAATAAATCCCATTTGAATTCAATAGTCTTCATCATAGAAGAGCCAGCACGAGAAGTATCAATCATGGTGCGATTGTTACCAGAAAGCCGAGCATAAAATTTTTGAATAATCATTTCTCTTGAGAGCTCACGATTGGGGCATGAATATAACATTGATTTAAGCCTCCCCAAGCTTGAGCGATGCTTTCTCCTTCGCGAGGCCAAAAATTATATATATAATTGCGATGACAATGAACAAGATGCATAGGATAAAACTTTTGATGAAATTCCAATTTCAATCGTTTGTAGTTCCAAGACTCCATATCATCACATAGCCTATACAATGTTGATGCATCTCCCCTCAAAGATAAGGGGAAGACCTTCTTCTTAACAACATCTTCGGGTACACCTGCAAGCTCAAATAATCCACAAACTTCATCTACATATATTAGATGCTCATCAGGATGTTTTGTTCCATCTCCTAAAAAAGGATTAGCTAGCAGTTTTTCTACCATACCCAAAGGAATTTCAAAGCAAGCATTTTCATTTTCAGTAGGTTTAGTAGGTTGAGGAGCAACTCTTTGCTCTACTGGTCGGGGTGAAGATACCCCGAACAAGCCCCTCAGAGGATTACTTTCCATAGCAACAAGTTACAGTAAATTTCAGCACACTATATACAATTTTCCTTACCAAATTCCACCTACCAAAGGCGCTTCACACTCCCCGACAACGACGCCAGAAAAGAGTCTTGATGACCCACAAGTATAGGGGATCTATTGTAGTCATTTTGATAAGTAAGAGTGTCAAGCCTAACGAGGAGCAGAAGAAAATAATAAGCGGTTTCCAGCAAGGTATTCTGTGCAAGTACTGAAATAAGTGGTAACAGATAGTTTTGTGATAGGATAGTTTGTAACGAGCAACAATTAACAAAAGCAAATAAAGTGCAGCAAGGTGGCCCAATCCTTTTGTAGCAAAGGACAAGCCTGGACAAACTCTTATATGATGTAAAGTGCTCCCGAGGACACATGGGAATATCACCAAGCTAGTTTTCATCAGGCTCATATGATTCGTGTTCGGTACTTTGATAATTTGGTATGTGGGTGGATCGGTGCTTGGGTGCTGCCTTTACTTGGACAAGCATCCCACTTATGATTAACCTCTGTTGCAAGCATCCACAAATACAACAAAAGTATTAAGATAAACCTAAACATAGCATGAAACATACGGACCCAAATCAGCCCCTTACGAAGCAACACATAAACTAGGGTTTAAGCTTCTGTCACTCTAGCAACCCATCATCTACTTATTACTTCCCAATGACTTCCTCTAGGCCCAATTAATGGTGAAGTGTCATGTAGTCGATGTTCACATAACACCACTAGAGGAGAGACAACATACCTCTCATCAAAATATCGAACGAATACCAAATTCACATGACTACTAATAGCAAGACTTCCCCCATGTGCTCACGAACAAAAGTAACTACTCACAAAGCATAAACATGTTCATAATCAGAGGGGTATTAATGTGCATATAGGATCTGAACATATGATCTTCCACCAATTAAACCAACTAGCATCAACTACAAGGAGTAATTAACACTACTAGCACCAATCCCGGACTTGGAGACAAGAACTGGATACAAGAGACGACCTAGGGTTTTGAGATAAGATGGTGCTGATGAAGATGTTGATGGAGATTTCCCTCTCCCCGATGAGAGGAGCGTTGGTGATGGCGATGGCGATGAATTCCCCCTCCGGAAGGGAAGTTTCCTCGGCAGAACAGCCCCGCCAGAACCCTAGATTGGCTCCGCCAAGGTTCCGCCTCGTGGCGGCGGAGTTTCGTCCGAGAAGATGGCTTCTGATTTTTTCCCCATCGAAAGAGTCCATATAGCAGAAGATGGTCACCAGAGGGCCACCAGGGGGTCCACGAGGTAGGGGGCGCGCCCAGGGGGTAGGGCGCGCCCCCCACCCTCGTGGGCAGGGGGTGCCCCCTGGTGAAGTTCTTGCGCTCAATGTTTTTTATATATTTGGAAAACATCATCCGTGAAGTTTCAGGGCTTTTGGAGCTGTGCAGAATAGGTCTCTAATATTTGCTCCTTTTCTAGCCAGAATCCCAGCTGCCAGCATTCTCCCTCTTTATGTAAACCTTGTAAAATAAGAGAGAATAGACATAAGTATTGTGACATAATGTGTAATAACAGCCCATAATGCAATAAATATTGATATAAAAGCATGATGCAAAATGGACGTATCAACTCCCCCAAGCTTAGACCTCGCTTGTCCTCAAGCGAAAAGCCAAAATCGAAAAATATGTCCACATGTTTAGAGATGAAGGTGTCGATAAAAATAAAATACGGACATGAGGGCATCATGATCATTCTTAGAGCAGCAACTTATATAATTCTTGTCATATGATTCTTATGCTAGAGTAATAATTCAATCACAATATCAAGTATGAATCGTAAACTTCATTGAAAACTAACAAACTATAATCTCAGTCATTGAGGCAATTGCAATTTATCATAACATAGGAAAGAGTCAATGTATAAGAGCTTTTCAGCAAGTCCACATACTCAACTATCATATAGTCTTTCACGATTGCTAACACTCACGCAATACTTATGGGTATGGAGTTTTAATTGGACACAGAGAAAGATAGGGGCTTATAGTTTTGCCTCCCAACGTTTTACCTCAAGGGTAATGTCAACAGTAATAGTTCATGAAAACTCACATCCAATTAGCCATATATACCAAGATCTTTCCAACATATTGTGCTTGCCAAAGGATAAAATGTAAAAAGGAAGGGTGAAGATCACCATGACTCTTATGCAATGTAGGAGATAAAAGTAAAAAGATAGGCCCTTCGCAGAGGGAAGCAGAGGTTGTCATGCGCTTTTATGGTTGGATGCACAAAATCCTAATGCGAAAGAACGTCACTTTATATTACCACTTGTGATCTGTACCTTTATTATGCAGTCTATCGCTTTCATTACTTCCATATCACACGATTGTAAAGAGCTTATTTCTACCACACCAATCAATCATACATATTTAGAGAGCAATTTTTATTGCTTGCACCGATGACAACTTACTTGATGGATCTTACTCAACCCATAGGTAGGTATGGTGGACTCTTATGGCAAGACTGGTTTAAGGGTGTTTGGAAGCACAAGTAGTATCTCTACTTGGTGCAATTAATTTGGCTATCATGAGGGAGAAAGGAAAGCTCAACATCTTGGAGGATCCAAGACAATATAATTTATCTCAGATGTAAGAAAACATAACCCATTACGTTGTCTTCCTTGTCCAATGTCAACTCTTTAGCATGTCATATTTTAATGAGTGCTCACAATCATAAAAGATGTCCAAGATAGTATATTTATATGTGAAGACCTCTCTTTCTTTATTACTTCCTATTAATTGCAAAGATGACCAAAACTATGTTTGTCAACTCTCAACAACTTTTATTCATCATACTCTTTCTATGTGAGGTCATTACTCTCCATAAGAGTCACATGATCTCTTTGTTTCTTTTTATTTCTTTCTCTTTTCTTTTATTCACTTGGGATCATGGCAAAAATAATCAAGCCCTTGACACAACACTAATCTTTATTATATAGCTCACAGACTCGATTACATAGAAGGATAATAAAGCAAAACTCACAACTAGATCATACAAAGACTTTTATTCTACTAGATCAAGATATTATCAAAAGGATCGAACTAAGAAAAACGGTAAAGATAAAAGTGATGGTGATACGATACCGGGGCACTCCCCCAAGCTTGGCAGTTGCCAAGTGGAGTGCCCATAACCATGTGATTATGTCTCCTTTGTTGGTGAAGAAGGTGGGGATGTTGATGATGGATAGTCGCACATTGAGCGTAGGAGATCTTCTAACTTGTGGATAATGCCCTTGAGTGCGATGATATGCTCCTTCAACAAAATATTTTCATGTGTGAGATACTTATTTTGTATACGAGCTAACTCAATCATCTTGAAAGCTTCGATTTCTGTTGGGGTAAGAAGATTGTGATCCAGTTGAAGGGTGTCTTATGTTGCCGGAACTTGGTCCTCCATGGCCTTCTTGATCCCTTCATCCCTGTTGATCTCCATGGGTTCTTCTCTCTTCAGCTCTATCTTCATTAGCCAAGCATCGTTGCCCTCATGGTTGGAGGAGGAGGGAGATGACATAGTGCCTGGCCTTGACAACCCTGACAGAAAACAGCTTGAAACAAAGGCAGGGATTTTTGCGTGATACGGGAATCAAAACCTCCGGGAGATTATATAAAGAATTTTTACGGACCAAAATACGTGTCGTGTACGAAAACGGAGTCCGGAGAGCACACGAGGTGCCCACGAGGTAGGGGGCGCTCCCAGTAGGGTAGGGCACGCCCTCCACCCTCGTGGAGCCCTCGTGTCCTTCCTAGACTACTGCTTATTTTTCTATTTTTATAAATATTCCAAAACGGAGAAATATTGCCTTAAAAACTGTTTTGGAGTCGGTTTACTTACCATACCACATACCTATTCCTTTTCGGAGTCTGAAACGTTTCGGAAAGTGTCCTTTATGTACTCCTCCGGGGTTACGATTTCAATAACATTGGTTTCAACATTTATGGGATTACCTAAGATATAGTGTTTGATTCTTTGACCGTTCACCACCTTCGGATTTGTGCCTTCGAAGTTGTTGATTTTTATGGCACTGGAATGATAGAACTCCTCGATAACGTAAGGGCCTTCCCATTTAGAGAGAAGTTTTCCTGCAAAAAATCTTAAACGAGAGTTGTATAGCAATACATAATCACCTGCATTAAACTCATGCTTTTGTATTCTTTTATCATGCCACCTTTTAACTTTTTCTTTAAACAACTTGGCATTTTCGTAGGCTTGGGTTCTCCATTCATCAAGTGAGCTAATATCAAATAACCCCTTCTCACCGGCAAGTTTAAAATCATAATTAAGTTCTTTAATAGCCCAATAAGCCTTGTGTTCTAGTTCGAGAGGTAAGTGACATGCTTTTTCATAGACCATTTTATACGGAGACATACCCATAGTTTTTATATGCAGTTCTATAGGCCCATAATGCATCATCTAGTTTCTTGGACCAATTCTTTCTGGACCTATTAACAGTCTTTTGCAAAATTAAATTGAGTTCTCTATTTCTCAATTCTACTTGACCACTAGACTGAGGGTGATAAGGAGATGCAATTCTATGATTAACATCATATTTAGCAAGCATTTTACGGAAAGCACCATGAATAAAATGTGAACCACCATCAGTCATTAAATATCTAGGGACTCCAAACCTTGGAAAAATAACTTCTTTAAGCATTTTAATAGAAGTGTTATGATCAACACTACTAGTTGGAATAGCTTCTACCCACTTAGTAACGTAATCAACAACAACTAAAATATGTGTGTAACCATTATAGGAAGGAAAAGGTCCCATATAGTCAAAGCCCCAAACATCAAATGGTTCAATAACGAGTGAATAATTCATAGGCATTTGTTGACGTCTACTAATATTACCAATTATTTGAAATTCATCACAAGATAAGACAAACTTACGAGCATCCTTGAAGAGAGTAGGCCAATAAAAACCAGATTGCAGTACCTTATGTGCAGTTCTATCTCCAGCATGGTGTCCACCATAAGCTTCGGAGTGACACTTGTGTAGGATCTGTTCCAGTTCATGCTCAGGTACACAACGTCTAATAACACCATCTACTCCTTCTTTATAAAGATGTGGGTCATCCCAAAAGTAATGCCTCAAATCATAAAAGAACTTTTTTCTTTTGCTGGTATGTGAAACTAGGTGGTATAAACTCAGCAACAATGTAATTAGCATAATCAGCATACCATGGAGCAGTCTGAGAAGTATTTATGACATTTAATTGCTCATCAGGAAAGCTATCATTAATAGGTAGTGGGTCATCAAGCACATTTTCTAACCTAGACAAGTTGTCTGTAACGGGGTTCTCAGCTCCTTTTCTATCAACAATATGTAAACCAAATTCTTGTAGCAAGAGAACCCATCTAATAAGTCTAGGTTTAGCATCTTTCTTTTCCATAAGATATTTAATAGCAGCATGATCAGTGTGAATAGTTACTTTAGAATCAACAATATAAGGTCTAAACTTATCACATGCAAATACAATTGCTAAGAATTCTTTTTCAGTAGTAGCATACTTTCTTTGAGCATTGTCTAGAGTTTTACTAGCATATTGAATAACATTTAGTTTCTTATCAACTCTTTGTCCTAGAACAACACCTATAGCATAATCACTAGCATCACACATAATTTCAAAGGGTAAATTCCAATCAGGTGGCTGAACAATGGGTGCAGAGATCAATGCCTTCTTAAGTATTTCAAATGCTTCTACACAATCATCATCAAAGACAAATGGTTTATCTTTTTGTAATAAATTAGTCAGAGGCCGAGAGATTTTTGAGAAGTCCTTGATGAACCTCCTATAAAAACCGGCATGACCAAGGAAACTTCTTATACCTTTGATGTCCTTGGGACATGGCACCTTTTCAATAGCATCAACCTTGGCTTTATCAACTTCAATACCTCTTTCAGAAACTTTATGCCCAAAGACAATACCTTTATTAACCATAAAGTGGCACTTTTCCCAATTCAAGACAAGATTAGTTTCTTCACATCTTTGCAAAACTCGATCAAGGGTCCTCAAGCAATCATCAAAATAAGATCCATAGACGGAAAAGTCATCCATGAAAACCTCACAAATCTTTTCACGAAAGTCAGAGAATATAGCCATCATGCATCTTTGAAAGGTAGCAGGTGCATTTCATAAACCAAAAGGCATATGTCTATAAGCAAAAGTACCAAAAGGGCATGTAAAAGTAGTCTTTGATTGATCTTTGGCTGACACAGGTATTTGAGAGAAACTAGAATAACCATCTAGAAAGCAAAAATGTGTATGTTTAGACAATCTTTCTAGCATTTGATCGATAAAAGGTAAGGGGTAATGATCTTTTTTAGTAGCCTTATTTAATTTGCGGAAATCAATTACCATCCTATAACCAGTAATAATTCTTTGAGGGATCAATTCATCTTTATCAATAGGAACAACAGTAATACCTCCCTTCCTAGGGACACAATGGACAAGACTTACCCACTTACTATCAGCAACGGGATAAATTATACCTGCCTCAAGGAGCTTTAGTATCTCCTTTCTTACCACTTCTTTTGTTGGGTAATGTAGTAATTTCAAAAAATTTCCTACGCACACGCAAGATCATGGTGATGCATAGAAACGAGAGGGGAGAGTGTGATCTATGTACCCTTGTAGATCGACAACGGAAGCGTTTAGCACAACGTGGTTGATGTAGTCGTACGTCTTCACGGCCCGACCGATCAAGCACCGAAACTATGGCACCTTCGAGTTCTAGCACACGTTCAACTCGATGACGATCCCCGGACTCCAATCCAGCAAAGTGTCGGGGAAGAGTTCCGGCAGCACGACGGCGTGGTGACGATCTTGATGTACTACCGTCGCAGGGCTTCACCTAAGCACCGCTACAATATTATCGAGGACTATGGTGGAAGGGGGCACCGCACACGGCTAAGAATATGATCACGTGGATCAACTTGTGTCTCTAGGGGTGCCCCCTGCCTCCGTATATAAAGGATCAAAGGGGGGGGGTGCGGCCGGCCAGGAGAGGGCGCGCCAGGAGGAGTCCTACTTCCTCCGGGAGTAGGATTCCCCCCTTTCCTAGTTGGAATAGGATTCGGGAGGGGGGAAAGAGGAGAGAGAGAAGGAAGGGGGGGGGGGGCGCCGCCCCCTTCTCCTTGTCCTATTCGGACTAGGGGGGAGGGGCGCGCGGCCCAGTCCTGGCCACCTCTCCTCTCTTCCACTAAGGCCCATATACCTCCCGGGGGGTTCCGGTAACCTCCCGGTACTCCGGTAAAATCCCGATTTCACCCGGAACACTTCCGATATCCAAATATAGGCTTCCAATATATCAATATTTATGTCTCGACCATTTCGAGACTCCTCGTCATGTCCCCGATCCCATCCGGGACTCCGAACTCCTTTGGTACATCAAAACTCATAAACTCATAATATAACTGTCATCGAAACCTTAAGCGTGCGGACCCTACGGGTTCGAGAACAATGTAGACATGACCGAGACACGTCTCCGGTCAATAACCAATAGCGGAACCTGGATGCTCATATTGGCTCCTACATATTCTACGAAGATCTTTATCGGTCAGACCGCATAACAACATACGTTGTTCCCTTTGTCATCGGTATGTTACTTGCCCGAGATTTGATCGTTGGTATCTTAATACCTAGTTCAATCTCGTTACCGGCAAGTCTCTTTACTCGTTCCGTAATACATCATCATACAATTAACTCATTAGTTGCAATGCTTGCAAGGCTTATGTGATGTGTATTACCAAGAGGGCCCAGAGATACCTCTCTGACAATCAGAGTGACAAATCCTAATCTCGAAATACGCCAACCCAACATGTACCTTTGGAGACACCTGTAGAGCACCTTTATAATCACCCAGTTACGTTGTGACGTTTGGTAGAACACAAAGTGTTCCTCTGGTAAACGGGAGTTGTATAATCTCATAGTCATAGGAACATGTATAAGTCATGAAGAAAGCAATAGCAACATACTAAACGATCGGGTGCTAAGCTAATGGAATGGGTCATGTCAATCAGATCATTCACCTAATGATGTGATCCCGTTAATCAAATAACAACTCTTTGTCCATGGTTAGGAAACATAACCATCTTTGATTAACGAGCTAGTCTAGTAGAGGCATACTAGTGACACTCTGTTTGTCTATGTATTCACACATGTATTATGTTTCCGGTTAATACAATTCTAGCATGAATAATAAACATTTATCATGATATAAGGAAATAAATAATAACTTTATTATTGCCTCTAGGGCATATTTCCTTCATCTTTCATTTTAGTATTCAGACAGCGTTGATGATCATGAACTGGTTTAGCATCTTCTTCCAAATTAATTTTATGTTGACATAGAGTGGGACTAATGCTCTTAAGATCATCAAGAGTATACCCAATAGCAGCACGGTGCTTCTTCAGAGGTTTTAATAATCTCTCTTCTTCATGCTCTGAAAGGTTAGCACTAATAACAACAGGATATATCTTTTTCACATTAACATAAGCATATTTAAGAGTATCAGGTAACACTTTAAGCTCAAACACGGGATCACCCTTGGGTGGAGGAGGATCCCCTAGGATTTCAATAGGTAAATTGTTTTTCAGAATAGGTTCCTGCTTAAAGAATACTTCATCTAATTCCCTTCTTTCATTCATAAACATATCATTTTCATGGTCTAGCAAATATTGTTCTAAAGGATCACTAGGAGGTACGGCAATAGAAGCAAGACCAATAATTTCATCCTTACTAGGTAATTCTTCTTCACGGTGTTGTCTACTAAATTTAGAAAAATTAAATTCATGAGTCATATCATCTAAACCGACAGTAACAACACCCCTTTTGCAATCTATGGTAGCATTAACAGTATTTAAGAAGGGTCTACCAAATATAATGGGACAAAAACTATCTTGTGGGGAACCAAGAACAAGAAAATCAGCATGATATTTAGTTTTCCCACACAAGACTTCAACATCTCTAACAATTCCCATTGGTGAAATAGTATCTCTATTAGCAAGTTTAATTGTTCCATCAATATCTTCTAACTCAGCGGGTGCAATGTCATGCATAATTTCTTTGTATAAGTCAATAGGTATTGCACTAGCACTAGCACCCATATCACACAAGCCATATTAACAATGATCTCCTATTTTAACAGAAATAACAGGCATGCCTATCACAGGTCTAGGTTTATCTGTATCACAAGATTTAGCAATTCTAGCAGTTTCATTACAGAAATAAATAACATGCCCATCTATATTATCAGACAAGAGATCTTTAACAATAGCAATATTAGGTTCAACTTTAACTTTCTCAGGAGGTGTATATGTTTTAATATTGCTTTTACGAACCACAGTTGAAGGTTTAGCATGATCCTTTATCCTAACAGGGAAAGGCGGTTTCTCAACATAAGAAGTAGGAACAATAGGATCATTATAAATAATAGTCTTTTCTTCAACATTAATAGTTGCAGCTACTTTTACTTCTATGGGACGATGATATTTAAACCACTTCTCCTTGGGGAGATCAACATAAGTAGCAAAAGATTCATAGAAAGAAGCTACTATCTCAGAGTCAAGTCCATATTTAGTGCTAAATTTATGAAAAATATCGGTATCCATAAAAGATTTAACACAATCAAAACTAGGTGTCATACCTGACTCCTTACCACTGTCGAGGTCCCAATCTTCGGAGTTGCATTTAATTCTTTCCAATAAATCCCATTTGAATTCAATAGTCTTCATCATAAAAGAGCCAACACAAGAAATATCAAGCATGGTGCAATTATTACCAGAAAGCCGAGCATAAATTTTGTGAATAATCATTTCTCTTGAGAGCTCATGATTGGGGCATGAATATAACATTGATTTAAGCCTCCCCAAAACTTGAGCGATGCTTTCTCCTTCGCGAGGCCAAAAATTATGTATATAATTGCGATCACGATGAACAAGATGCATAGGATAAAACTTTTGATGAAATTCCAATTTCAATCGTTTGTAGTTCCAAGACTCCATATCATCCCAAAGCCTATAGCATGTCGATGCATCTCCCCTCAAAGATAAGGGGAAGACCTTCTCCTTAACAACATCTTCTGGTACACCTGCAAGCTTAAATAATCCACAAACTTCATCCACATATATTAGATGCTCATCAGGATGTTTTGTTCCATCTCCTAAAAAGGATTAGCTAGCAGTTTTTCTACCATACCCAAAGGAATTTCAATGCAAGCATTTTCATTTTCAGTAGGTTCAGTAGGTTGAGGAGCAACTCTTTGCTCTACTGGTCGGGGTGAAGATACCCCGAACAAGCCCCTCAGAGGATTACTTTCCATAGTAACAAGTGACAGTAAATTTCAGCACACTATATAAATTTTTCCTTACCAAATTCCACCTACCAAAGGCTCTTCACTCCCCGGCAAGGCGCCAGAAAAGAGTCTTGATGACCCACAAGTATAGGGGATCTATCGTAGTCCTTTCGATAAGTAAGAGTGTCGAACCCAACAAGGAGCAGAAGGAAATGATAAGCGGTTTCCAGCAAGGTATTCTGTCCAAGTACTGAAATAAGTGGTAACAGATAGTTTTGTGATAGGATAGTTTGTAACGAGCAACAAGTAACAAAAGTAAATAAAGTGTAGCAAGGTGGCCCAATCCTTTTGTAGCAAAGGACAGGCCTGGACAAACTCTTATATGATGTAAAGCGCTCCCGAGGACACATGGGAATATCGTCAAGCTAGTTTTCATCACGCTCATATGATTCGTGTTCGGTACTTTGATAATTTGGTGTGTGGGTGGACCGGTGCTTGGGTGCTGCCCTTACTTGGACAAGCATTCCACTTATGATTAACCTCTATTGCAAGCATCCGCAAATACAACAAAAGTATTAAGGTAAACATAAACATAGCATGAAACATACGGATCCAAATCAGCCCCTTACGAAGCAACGCATAAACTAGTGTTTAAGCTTCTATCACTCTAGCAACCCATCATCTACTTATTACTTCCCAATGCCTTCCTCTAGGCCAAATTAATGGTGAAGTGTCATGTAGTCGACATTCACATAACACCACTAGAGGAGAGACAACATACATCTCATCAAAATATTGAACTAATACCAAATTCACATGACTACTAATAGCAAGACTTCCCCCATGTCCTCAGGAACAAAAGTAACTACTCACAAAGAATAAACATGTTCATAATCAGAGGGGTATTAATGTGCATATAGGATCTGAACATATGATCTTCCACCAATTAAACCAACTATCATCAACTACAAGGAGTAATTAACACTACTAGCACCAATCCCGGACTTGGAGACAAGAATTAGATACAACAGATGACCTAGGATTTTGAGATGAGATGGTGCTGATGAAGATGTTGATGGAGATTGCCCTCTCCCGATGAGAGGAGCATTGGTGATGACGATGGCGATGATTTCCCCCTCTGGGAGAGAAGTTTCCACGCCAGAACAGCCCCGCCAGAACCCTAGATTGGCTCCGCCAAGGTTCCGCCTTGTGGCAGTGGAGTTTCGTCCGAGAAGATGGCTTCTGATTTTTTTCCCATCATAAGAGTCCATATAGCAGAAGATGGTCACCAGAGGGCCACCAGGGGGCCCACGAGGTAGGGGGCGCGCCCAGGGGGTAGGGCGCGCCCCCCACCCTCGTGGGCAGGGTGTGCCCCTGGTGAAGTTCTTGCACTCAATGTTTTTTATATATTTGGAAAACATCATCCGTGAAGTTTCAGGGCTTTTGGAGCTATGCATAATAGGTCTCTAATATTTGCTCCTTTTCCAGCCAGAATCCCAGCTGCCGGCATTCTCCCTCTTTATGTAAACCTTGTAAAATAAGAGAGAATAGGCATAAGTATTGTGACATAATGTGTAATAACAGCCCATAATGCAATAAATATTGATATAAAAGCATGATGCAAAATGGACGTATCAACTCCCCCAAGCTTAGACCTTGCTTGTCCTCAAGCGAAAAGCCAAAATCGAAAAATATTTCCACATGTTTAGAGATGAAGGTGTCGATAAAAATAAAATACAGACATGAGTGCATCATGATCATTCTTAGAGCAGCAACTTATATAATTCTTGTCATATTATTTCTTATGCTAGAGTAATAATTCAATCACAATATCAAGTATGAATCGTAAACTTCATTGAAAACTAACAAACTATAATCTCAGTCATTGAGGCAATTGCAATTTGTCATAACATAGTAAAGAGTTGATGTATAAGAGCTTTTCAGCAAGTCCACATACTCAACTATCATATAGTCTTTCACGATTGCTGACACTCACGCAATACTTATGGATATGGAGTTTTAATCAGACACAGAGAAAGATAGGGGCTTATAGTTTTGCCTCCCAACGTTTTACCTCAAGGGTAATGTCAACAGTAATAGTTCATGAAAACTCACATCCAATTAGCCATATATACCAAGATCTTTCCAACATATTGTGCTTGCCAAAGGATAAAATGTAAAAAGGAAGGGTGAAGATCACCATGACTCTTATGCAATGTAGGAGATAAAAGTAAAAAGATAGGCCCTTCGCAGAGGGAAGCAGAGGTTGTCATGCGCTTTTATGGTTGGATGCACAAAATCCTAATGCGAAAGAACGTCACTTTATATTACCACTTGTGATCTGTACCTTTATTATGCAGTCTGTAGCTTTTATTACTTCCATATCACATGATTGTATAAAGCTTATTTCTACCACACCAATCAATCATACATATTTAGAGAGCAATTTTTATTGCTTGCACCGATGACAACTTACTTGATGGATCTTATTCAACCCATAGGTAGGTATGGTGGACTCTTATGGCAAGACTGGTTTAAGGGTGTTTGGAAGCACAAGTAGTATCTCTACTTGGTGCAATGAATTTGGCTAGCATGAGGGAGAAAGGCAAGCTCAACATGTTGGGGGATCCAAGACAATATAATTTATCTCAGATGTAAGAAAACATAACCCATTACGTTGTCTTCCTTGTCCAATGTCAACTCTTTAGCATGTCATATTTTAATGTGTGCTCACAATCATAAAAGATGTCCAAGATAGTATATTTATATGTGAAGACCTCTCTTTCTTTATTACTTCCTATTAATTGCAACGATGACCAAAACTATGTTTGTCAACTCTCAACAGCTTTTATTCATCATACTCTTTCTATGTGAGGTCATTACTCTCCATAAGAGTCACATGATCTCTTTGTTTCTTTTTATTTCTTTCTCTTTTCTTTTATTCACTTGGGATCATGGCGAAAATAATCAAGCCCTTGACTCAGCACTAATCTTTATTATATAGCTCACGGACTCGATTACATAGAAGGATAATAAAACAAAACTCACAACTAGATCATACTAAGACTTTTATTCTACTAGATCAAGATATTATCAAAAGGATCGAACTAAGAAAAACGGTAAAGATAAAAGTGATGGTGATACGATACCGGGGCACTCCCCCAAGCTTGGCAGTTGCCAAGTGGAGTGCCCATACCCATGTGATTATGTCTCCTTTGTTGGTGAAGAAGGTGGGGATGTTGATGATGGATAGTCGCACATTGAGCGTAGGAGGTCTTCTAACTTGCGGATAATGCCCTTGAGTGCGATGATATGCTCCTTCAACAAAATATTTTCACGTGTGAGATACTTATTTTGTATACAAGCTAACTCAATCATCTTGAAAGCTTTGATTTCTGTTGGGGTAAGAAGATTGTGATCCAGTTGAAGGGTGTCTTCTGTTGCCGGAACTTGGTCCTCCATGGCCTTCTTGATCCCTTCATCCCTGTTGATCTCCATGGGTTCTTCTCTCTTCAGCTCTATCTTCATTAGCCAAGCATCGTTGCCCTCATGGTTGTAGGAGGAGGGAGATGACATAGTGCCTGGCCTTGACAACCCTGACAGAAAACAGCTCAAAACAAAGGCAGGGATTTTTGCGTGATACGAGAATCAAAACCTCCGGGAGATTATATAATGAACTTTTACCGACCAAAATACGTGTCGTGTACGAAAACGGAGTCTGGAGAGCACATGAGGTGACCACGAGGTAGGGGGGCGCGCCCTCCACCCTCGTGGAGCCCTCGTGTCCTTCCCGGGCTCCTGCTTATTTTTCTATTTTTCTAAATATTCCAAAACAAATAAATATTGCCTTAAAAACTGTTTTGGAGTCGGTTTACTTACCATACCACATACCTATTCCTTTTCGGAGTCTGAAACGTTTCGGAAAGTGTCCTTTATGTACTCCTCCGGGGTTACGGTTTCAATAACATTGGTTTCAACATTTATGGGATTACCTAAGATATAATGTTTGATTCTTTGACCGTTTACCACATTCGGATTTGTGCCTTCGAAGTTGTTGATTTTTATGGCACCGGAGCGATAGACCTCCTCGATAACGTAAGGGCCTTCCCATTTAGAGAGAAGTTTTCCTGCAAAAAATCTTAAACAAGAGTTGTATAGCAATACATAATCACCTACATTAAACTCACGCTTTTTGTATTCTTTTATCATGCCACCTTTTAACTTTTTCTTTAAACAACTTTTGATGGAGATGTTGATGGAGATTGCCCTCTCCCGATGAGATGAGCGTTGGTGATGACGATGGCGATGATTTCCCCCACCGGGAGGGAAGTTTCCCTGGTAGAACAGCCCCGCCAGAACCCTAGATTGGCTCCGCCTTGTGGCGGCGGAGTTTCGTCCGAGAAGATGGCTTCTGATTTTTCCCCCATCGAAAGAGTCCATATAGAAGAAGATGGTCACCGGAGGGCCACCAGGGGGCCCACGAGGTAGGGGGCGCGCCCCCACCCTCGTGGGCAGGGTGTGGCCCCCCTGGTGAAGTTCTTGTGCTCAATGTTTTTTTATATATTTGGAAAACATCATCCGTGAAGTTTCAGGGCTTTTGGAGCTGTGCAGAATAGGTCTCTAATATTTGCTCCTTTTCCAGCCAAAATCCCAGCTGCCGGCATTCTCCCTCTTTATGTAAACCCTGTAAAATAAGAGAGAATAGGCATAAATATTGTGACATAATGTGTAATAACAGCCCATAATGCAATAAATATTGATATAAAAGCATGCTGCAAAATGGACGTATCAGTCAACCAGAGTAAGATCCGCACTTGAGTGGTACGGTAATCCTGTTCTGGAGGTCATTTACTTGACCATGACGAACCTACGAACTACGAGGAAGCGATGATGAGCCCAGATTCCGCAAAATGGCTTGAAGCCATGAAATCTGAGATGTGATCCATGTATGAGAACAAAGTGTGGACTTTCGTTGACATGCCCGATGATCGGCAAGCCATTGAGAATAAATGCATCTTCAAGAAGAAGACTGATGCTGACGGTAATGTTACTGTCTACAAAGCTCGACTTGTTGCGAAAGGTTTTCAAAAAGTTCAAGGAGTTGACTACGATGAGACCTCTCACCCGTAGCGATGCTTAAGTTCGTCCAAATCATGTTAGCAATTACTGCATTTTATGATTATGAAATTTGGCAAATGGATGTCAAAACTGTATTCCTTAATGGATATCTTAAAGAAGAGTTGTATATGATGCTACCAGAACGTTTTGTCGATCCAAAAGGTGCTAACAAAGTGTGCAAGCTCCAGCGATCCATTTATGGACTGGTGCAAGCCTCTCAGAGTTGGGATATACGCTTTGATAGTGTGATCAAAGCATATGGTTTTATACAGACTTTTGGAGAAGCCTGTATTTACAAGAAAGTGAGTGGGAGCTTTGTAGCATTTCTGATATTATATGTGGATGACAAATAGTTGATTGGAAATGATACTGATTTTTGAATAGCATAAAGGGATACTTGAATAAGAATTTTTCAGTGAAAGACCTCGGTGAAGCTGCTTATATATTGGGCATCAAGATCTATAGAGATAGATCAAGACGCTTAATTAGACTTTCACAAAGCACATACCTTGATAAAGTTTTGAAGAAGTTCAAAATGGATCAAGCAAAGAAAGGGTTCTTGCCTGTGTTACAAGGTGTGAAGTTGAGTCAGACTCAATGCCCTACCACTGTAGAAGATAGAGAGAAAATGAAAGTCATTCCCTATGCTTCAGCCATAGGTTCTATCATGTATGCAATGTTGTGTACCAGACTTGATGTGTGCCTTGCTATCAGTTTAGCAGGGAGGTACCAAAGTAATTCAGGAGTGGATCACTGGCCAGCGGTCAAGAATATCCTGAAATACCTGAAAAGGACTAAGGATATGTTTCTCATTTATGGAGGTGACAAAGAGCTCATCATAAATGTTTACATCTATGCAAGCTTTGACACTGATCCGGATGACTCTAAGTCACAAACCGGATACATGTTTTTATTGAATGGTGGAGCTGTCAGTTGGTGCAGTTCCAAGTAGAGCGTCATGGCGGGATCTACGTGTGAAGTAGAGTACATAGCTGCTTCGGAAGCAACAAATGAAGGAGTCTGGATGAAGGAGTTCATATCCGATCTAGGTGTCATACCTAGTGCATCGGGTCCAATGAAAATCTTTTGTGACAATACTGGTGCAATTGCCTTGGCAAAAGAATCCAGATTTCACAAGAGAACCAAGCACATCAAGAGATGCTTCAATTCCATCCGCGATCAAGTCAAGGAGGGAGACATAGAAATTTGCGAGATACATACGGATCTGATTGTTGCAGACCCGTTGACTAAGCCTCTCTCACGAGCAAAACATGATCAGCACCAAGACTCCATGGGTGTTAGAATCATTACTGTGTAATCTAGATTATTGACTCTAGTACAAGTGGGAGACTGAAGGAAATATGCCCTAGAGGCAATAATAAAGTTGTTATTTATATTTCCTTATATCATGATAATTGTTTATTATTCATGCTAGAATTGTATTAACTGGAAACTTAGTACATGTGTGAATACACAAACAAACAGAGTGTCACTAGTATGCCTCTACTTGACTAGCTCGTTAATCAAAAATGGTTAAGTTTCCTAACCATAGACATGAGTTGTCATTTGATGAACGGGATCACATCATTAGAGAATGATGTGATTGACTTGACCCATCCATTAGCTTAGCACTATTATCGTTTAGTTTATTGCTATTGCTTTCTTCATAACTTATACATGTATCGGACACTACAAGAAATCTGTTAATCCATGACAGACTTAAACCATCATGGGTGAGCACAAAACCATCATCGAAAGGCATTCATGACGGATTTGAAATCCGTCATGTATATCACGTCATAATTTGACCAACACACAATCCACGACAGATCAACAAAACCGTCACAAATCTATGACGGTCTTAGGCTGTCACAAATCACTATCATGTAACGGCGTTAACTTGTATGCCATGTCATCATCCGACATGGCAAACAACATGAATCTAACGTGGCGGCCTATATAGTGTCAGCCCAAATTAGACTATAGCCCACCAATTTCAGTTTTAGGCCGTCGGCCCAATTATGGTTTCAGCCCACAGTCCCATTGTAACATTGGCCCAAGAATTTTTAGTCGGAACTATATTTCTTCAGCCCACTAAGTTGTGTCCAGACCAATATCCTTTAATTCTGGCCCATACAGAATTTTATACAATCAATTTAATAGGATTTGTGCCCATATATCATTCAATAGAAATCAACATAATATATATAACTCAATAGAAATACAAATTATGGAAGCACTGGTTACAGCAAAGCAAAAACAAACTGCGCCTTACTCAAAAAACTAAAAATTACAGACAAACAACCTACGACGCCAAGAGCCTGCACGAGACCCTACGACCGATCGGTGCTCAGCTCCGGTATCCTGATGGCGGCTCTCCTCTCCATCGTCCGCATGGTTCCCTACAACGTAGGGGAAGTGATGGATGACAAGTCGGGCATATACAACCTCGGGCAACAAGCAAACCCGCAGAAGCATTGACCACCGTGGCCAACAACGTGGAACTCACCACATGGGAAGTGGAGGCCATTGCAGAGTTTGCCATTGGGCGGTAGCATCCACCAAGGCACAGCACCACGGCGACGGGTCGGCGCTGCATCCTTGGCAAAGCTCCTCGGCGATGGGTCGACGCGGCGTTCTCGGCGACGAGTAGGCGAAGCTCCTCGGCGACGGGTTGACGAGGCTTCCTCGGCAATGAGTCGGCGGAGCTTGATGCGGCGTCCTCGCGCGAAGCTCCTCGGCAATGGGTCGACGCGACTTCCTCGGCGACGAGTCGAAGGAGCTCCTCAGAGACGGGTCGACGCGGCTTCTTTGACTCCGACGGAGTTCCTCGGCGACGGATTGAGGAAGGCAACCAGCGACGGGTCGGCGCCGTCTGCCTCCTGGCCCATGGCGGTACCCATGGTGGCCTGATGAACCGGCGATGGAACTTGGCTACGGCAGCCTATGACCGCCTAGAGGAGTCAGGGGAGAATTGGGGAGAAGGATCTGGAAGAGTGGCGGCGTATCGGGAACGGGGGAGAAAGAATCGAGGGGATTTGGGTGCTGGCGGCTCGTGCGGTGGGCACAAGATAGAGGAGCGACCGTATTACAGACGTTGGATCTCGTCCGATCGGACGGTGGCTGTGTGCGATCCGTGGCAGTGTGCAAACAACCAATCAGGATGCAGGAACGGCCTCACCCGGGATAGATGCCTCCTCTATCATGAACCCTAGTGGGCTTCAGCCCATCCGAGTGAGCTAGGCCTTGAATTCGGCCTATTATTTTCTTTTATAAGAAAGAAATAACGAATTAAATCCCCCTTGTGAAGTAACTTGCAAAAACAATTATCTTATGTGTCTAAATAATTACTTCATGTATCAGAAAACATTATTTACATGTAATATACCGCATATATGTAGTTTTCTAGGAGTTTTAACAAGTTTTATTTGATTTAACTAGCACATATATCCGTGCGTTGCACTGGGATAGATAATTGACATTTACACCTAAACACCATAAAAACTCAAATTTTAGAGAGAACACCCCTTAGCAACAGATTTTTGAAACTGCTTGCCTATGATTGTTGCATATGGGCTCTTTCTGTCTTTTAAATGCTAGATGGGTGCCCTTTTTGAACAACACATTTGATGAACATTAGTCACTCCCTCCTCTTTTATTCCTGGTGCATACTCAAAGCTTCCAGCAATCTCACTTAAGCTATGCACGTTCATTGCAAACTGGGTCATCTTTTATCGGATCTTCCTTTCTTTTATTTCATAATGAATCGGGTCCTTTTTCATCAAATATTCCTCTATTTTTATTGGCATGCGCCAACCAAGTCCTTTTTATTCGAGTCTTTCTCTCTTTTATTCACCAATCGGGTCCTCTTTCATCGGATATTCCTCTATTTTATTGGGGCATGCAGGCATTAATTTCTTCCTTCATTTTCTAATATAAATGAGACCCACACGTCACCATTTTCTTGAGGTGGCTTGCTGATTTTTTGGTAAATCATGGACGTATTTAAATTTGTGTAATTTGATTTTTAAAAGCAAGTGGTACTTTTTTGAGTAACTAACCCAATTTCTATGTTCGATCCTCGGAAACAACGATGCAGCCTGTGCAATCGAAAAGAAAATCAAGGAATGCGAAGCCCATCAGGGAAATTTGCTGGCTGTAGAAAAATCCCAGTTAGTAGCGTATTCGCCCAGTATAGGTGACGGACAAAAGTAAAAAAATAGCATACATATAAAAAAACTTAAAATGGGTAGAAAAATCCCAGTTAGCAGCATACTGGCCCAGTATAGGTGAGGGACAAAAGTAAAAAAATAGCATACATATAAAAAGACTTTTTTTGCGGGGTATATAAAAAGGCTTAAACGGGACGAAACAAAGCGGGACCAAACCAAGAATACCTATCACAAGTATAAGGCCTCCTAGGAGCCCCCTTAGGAGGGGGTCAGCTCATTCTTAACACACACACACACACACTCATGCAAGGCAGAGAGCATGCTAGCACTCTCTTCCTCCTCCACCCAAATAGCTCCAGGAGCGACCATGTATTCCTTGTGATCTTCATAGCGATCCTGCAGGACCAGGGGAGTGACCTCCTTTGGAGGTCCCTGAACCTGGGTACGTCTCTGTGTCTTGAAGTGCTCGTGCTCAATCTCGCATCCGGACGCCACCGGCGCTCATCGGCCCCAACCACTCGAGATAAGCCATCCCACTGCATCTGTCGTGAGAACACCACGAAAAAACCGTTTCAATATTTTAACACAACCAATTTAGATCATATTATGGGACCATAACAAAATTCATGTTTTTCAAACTTCATTTTTATTTTTTAGACTAAAACGCCAATAAGCACTATGTTCATGCTCGAGTCTTGACACCCAAATGTTTGAAACCTCTTTTCATTTATTGGATAAGACCTAAATAAAGACTCAAGAACACAAATTTGATTTTACAACCAATTTTTGTACATAATTTCACAAACTTGTAGTTCAAATTTGAAATGTATCCGTTGAATGGCAAGAAGTGCATTTAATGACTTAAAATAGCAAACGAGCCTTGTTTACAAAAAGTTTGAATGTAAAATGATGAAGCGAGCGTCGCATCGCCTTCACACTTGAAATACCCCCTCTCGAAATGGGTAGAACTCTCAAAACGTTCCATATAATTCATGGCAATTTTTGAAGTTAATACACGACAAAACATTTTATTGCTCATATACACTTCAAACTTGGACAAAGCTTTACTTTCATGTTCCAATTAACAGAAGTGACTAGACATTGCCACTTGTTATGTAAATAAAAATGGTGTCATGCATTTAGAAATATGGCAAAATGTATTTAAAAAAATGTTAGATGTGTTTTTAGAAAATGTTCAATGTGAGAAAAGTTGGCAAATACAAAACAAGTTCAGGAATTTGAAGTTTTTTTTGCACATTTGAAAATTTTCAGGAGTTTTAAAAATGTTTATAAATTTTAAAAATTCACACAATTGAGAAAATGTTCGAAAATTTAAACAAAAGTTTATGGATTTTAAAAGGTTCATGAATTGTAAAAATTTCACCAATTTACTATTAAAAGTAATTAAAATGAGAAAGAAAGAAAACCCAAAAGGAAAATAAAAATAAACCAGTAGAAAATCCATAGATAAAAACCTAACCAGAAGAATCTAGTTTTTTTTCAGAAAAATCAAAAGAAAGTTTTTATTTTATAAAAAGAGTTGGCTGGAGGGTTAATTGGTCAGGCCTAGTAATTTAGAGCTTAAGTGCCATCTGCACATATCGAAGAGAACGGCTTGACGGAGAGCTCTTATTTGACGCGCATAGGCGTCAAAATGATGTCCCTTCGCCTTAAGGTGCTAACAGGCCAGCCCATACGCAGAACGTCACTGCAGCTAGCCCCCCGTCCTTTCTGCTCTTTATTGGAACTTCCTGGATATTTATTATGGAGGTAAAATGCAGTCTGAAATTGCTATTTAAGAAAACATATACTGTATTTTGAACCTTTTAGAGAAATTTGAATATATACGTTGAACAATTTTCAATACGCATTTAACATTTTTGCTATATGTGTTGAACAAAATTTAATATATGTTCAAAAAATGTGGAAGCACATTGAGCATTTCGCAAAAATACGTTGAACAAAAATTTGGATAGACATTGAACATTTTAAAAAAATACTGTGAACAAACAATGTGACAATTCAAAAAGTATTCGTGTTTTAATGAAATCTTCATGAGTTTGATTTTTTTGCTACAGTACTTCCCAATTTTTAAAATTTGTTCGCATTTAAGAAAAAACAAAGCTGGAAAAGGTTTGTGTTCTCAAAAAATATTCGGAAATTCTAATAAAAATCTACATAGAAATTGTTCGCGCTTTTGTATACAACACTACTAATTTTTCATACTGGTTTATTCTACGTAGTAATTGTTTTCAAATTCACGTTAGTTTTCGGATTTCACACTATTGTGGGTTGGTTTTTAAGATATGGCTCCGCCTATGTAGGCACCTGCATTCGACTGCCCAAGTGGTTAGCACCATGTGCTTTCCGCAGGGAGGTCCCTGGTTTGAATACTCACTTTGCACTTTTATTTCTTGAGATTTTTTTATTAGGAACACCTTGCATTCCAACTTACGGTGGACTGACCAAATCGGCGGTCACACAACAGTTTACCCGCAGCCTGAGAAGTGTGGCTGTATATACTTTACTAATGAAAAAAGCCCATTCATATCATAACAATATAGTTGCCATGTGGGAAGGTACTAAGCGCTTAAAATTCGTGTCTCGGGTTTGAGTTCCATTTATGCATTGCTCTTTTTTTAAATTAAAACATGTGGCGTAACCTATCGAATTTTCACATGTACTATAGTACATATATTTTATTTTGTAGGAGTTCCAATGAATTTAGAGATGATTTAACTATTTCTATAGTTTAAATGAATTTATGTGTGCTTACGGGAGGTAATGCCATTTCGATGTACATGTAAGTCAAATAAGGTTTAAACATTTCAATTTTTTTAAAGGAATTACGTTTTATTTTAGCTCATATCCTAGAAATAGACCAATATGTCAAAAGATACTTAGGGATAACTGAAACTTCTATTTGCAACTTATTAGAAAAAAATGATAATAATATCCAAATATGGTAGACGATTCTTATCATTGGGCATCGACCAATATTATCGATTCATAAGATGGACACAAAATTTTAGGAGATTTGCACAAATGTTTGCTATACATTGACGTTAAGTTGTCCATTACATAACTATTGTTGTCTTTTCGCAAAAGAAAAAACGTATTGTTGGCTACGCGTGAAAAGTACTATAAAAAATATGGCTCGTTGTATGTAAAAACTTGGCTTGTTGGAACATGGAAGTTTTTTTTACACACACTGAAACTTAGAGCTTAGTGCTACGTGGTTCAAATCCCAGTTCATTCTCCTTCTTTTAACAAAAAAAACTTGGCTCGTTTTATCAAAGAACATATAAGAACAAAAAAAGGCCTAGCGACCTCGATATAAGTCTGAGGTCCGTTGTTCGATCCCTCTAGCAGCTTCTCCTTTTTAAATTTGTAGATTTTAAGAAAGCATACCGTTTTTCTCTCTGTAAAAAAATACTCCCAAAATATAGACCAGAGCAGCCCCACGTCGTCCCTACACAGCAGCAGCAACATTAAGTTTTCCTAAAAAAAGGCCCGTCACCTTTTTCTGTAAACAAATAGACCTAGAGCAGCCCAACGTCGGACGACATAGCAAAAGCAGTCCTTTTTTCCCCTAAAAACAAGTATCGTTGGACATGCAGCAGGAGTATTCCGTTTTTCCTTAAAAAAAGCACCAGAAGGCCGTTCGTGATGGTTCGAACAACTCAAAAAAGAAACTAAGCCTGACATATGTGGGTCGGACACGCGAGACACATCAGCATGAGCCATCCATGACGGTCTGTTGGTGTACTGCTAGCCGATTCATGACAGTATCTGTGACGGTCCATCATAAGAGTGCCATTGTTGCTGGCCTTGTTCTCGTCTCATTAGTCCGTGACGGATTTCATGACGATCTAGACAAATCCGTCATTGATCATGACAGTTTCTGAGAACGTCACCAGAAATCCGTCATGTATTAACACATTTCTTGTAGTGCGAGAGGTATCTCTAGGCCCTCTCGGTAATGCACATCACTATAAGCCTTGCAAGCAATGTGACTAATGAGTTAGTTGTGGCATGATGGATTATGGAACGAATAAAGAGACTTGTCGGTAACGAGATTGAACTAGGTATTGAGATACCGACGATCGAATCTCAGACAAGTAACATACCGATGACAAAGGGAACAACGTATGTTGTTATGCGGTTTGACCGATAAAGATCTTCATAGAATTTGTAGGAACCAATATGAACATCTAGGTTCCGCTATTGGTTATCGACCGGAAGCGAGTCTCGGTCATGTCTACATAGTTCTCGAACCCGTAGGGTTCGCACGCTTAACGTTCGATGACGATCGGTATTATGAGTTTATGGGTTTTGATGTACCGAAGGTAGTTCGGAGTCCCGGATGTGATCACGGACATGACGAGGAGTCTCAAAATAGTCGAGACATAAATATCGATATATTGGAAGGCTATGTTTGGACATCAGAATGGTTCTGAATGAGTTCGGACATTTACCGGAGTACCGAGGGGTTACCGGAACCCCCCCGGGGAGTCAATGGGCCCGATTTGGCCTTAGTGGGAGAGAGGAGGAGGCAACCAGGTGGAGGGCACCGCCCCAAGCCCAATTCGAATTGGGTGGGGGGCCGGCCCCCCTTTCCTTCCACCTCTCCCCCTCTTCCTTCTTCTCCTACTCCTACTAGGAAGGGGGCAAATCTACTCCTACTAGGAGTAGGACCCCCCCTTGGGCGCGCCATATGAGGGCCGGCCCTCCCCTCCTCCACTCCTTTATATACGGGGGAGGGGGGCACCCCATAGACACACAAGTTGATTGTTTAGCCGTGTGCGGTGCCCCTCCACAGAATTCCACACTGGTGCGCGTCGGTCCTAAACAAATGGGTTTTAATCCCTTTCCGTGACGGCATATGGAACCGTCTCCAAGTGAGTGTGGGCGATAGGGGGTCCTTCCCACACGACCCAGAAACTATCGGGGATAGGGTGCCTTGATGCATACAGTTTCCCCGTATAACCGTTTCCGATATCTCGAATATCCCAAGTGCTTCATCCTGGCTACTCGTTTGTGCTCGCATTGCCATCGTAGTTGGAGTTTTGTGGTTCTGCCTAAAACCAGGCAGATTCTAGGCACGAGAGCTTTCCAGGTAGATTCTAGGTAGATTCCAGGCACGAGAGATTTACGATGCCTGGCACATCACAAAATGTTCATGATTATAAACCGTGTACGATAGGTAGACAATCACACACATTTAGTTTTTCGGCACCGTATGTGATAGTGTCTGACATCACACACGCTTTGTGAATGTCAACTGTGTGCATGCTTGCACATGTTTCCTCTCTGTGAACCATCTCGGATTATGGTGTATATCGCAAACGTTTGTGTTTTACCAATCGTGTGAGCCGTAATGACCTGCACAACGTAATTTCGCCCTAATTTAATTGATGCTATTTAAAATTGTACCTAATTTAAACTTGAAAGTAGGGTATATCTTTATTAATATCCATCAGGTTCAAACAACCAATGCATTATTTGATTCACAGGTACATATGTTTAAGAATTACAGAAGCACCAAATAAACAATGATGTACCAGGGTTCTATACTTGTACTATTACAAATGGTAAAGAAAGAGGCGACATACATTCCAGTTGCTGAACAAGGTGAAGCGGAATGGCCCTATTATGCTCTCCTAGATGCATAAGGCATGCAGGACTCTAGTCCAACCCCTTGTGATGGTCGGCCGCCAATCATGTAGTTTGAGAGGTAATCTTGAGTAAACTGCTTCTGGATGCACTGCAAAATAAAAAAGATTCAGATATTGTCATCTAACACAACTCATTACGGGTAGTAAAAAGAAGGCTACAGGGTTCTTACTTACCATCCTGCAGTTCACTGTTGTCTTGCATAAAGTGTAAATAAATAGTTCGATTGACATCTTTTAACCCATTTTAGTAACAATCTTTATCAGTTTCCTCACTTGATGCTGGTTCATGAATATCTCATTGCCCCATGTGCAGAAAGGGTCGAAGTGTGGATCTTTGGCAATGATATATGTACCTAAAAGCACCAAGTTAATATTAGAAGCTAAACAATAATTGAAAAATGATGTAGTACAACATTCCATCCATCCCATTATATAAGATTTTATTACATGTATATCTAGACATCATCAGAACATTAAGGTAACACTCTTCCTTGTTGCTATGTAGCCTAGGATTGCATATTTAGTCATTCAGTACAATGCATGTTGCTAAACAACAATTGAAAAAAGGCATGTTAACTGCAATATCCTTAACAGCAACCAAATATCATAATTCATAGTGGTATTGTTGAAACTGTTATTGATGAAATTGAACTGCACAACAAATAGTTGCACATATAGAGCATCACATTGTGAAGAACTGAAATAAACAAGTCATAAGGACATCTCTAGGTGATCCTTAAAAAGTTAAAGGACTAAAACCCTTAGTGGATATATATATAGTCCAGCAATTTTTGGCCTTTTCTAGTCGATCGCCTAAACTTAAGGTTGTAAACTTTAATTTGATCAAGTTCAAAGCAGGATCAACCGAAAGTAGCATGCATTCAAACATAAACATAGATAGTTTTGCATAATCGAACATAAACCATAAATTTAAACTAAGCTAAACAACTTTCGGTCGAAGTAGAGGTCGAGCCAATCCTTCCTCGTCATGTATAGTGTGTCGCGAGCCTGGTCCGGGCGAGTACCGTCGTCGGGGTCGTTGGGGAAGGAGCTCCTCCACTCGTCGACATCGATCTCCTCGTCCTGGGGGCCCACCTTGACGCCCTCCGTGCTGACGTCGCCGCCGCCTTCGACCTCACCATTAGAGGAGAGCGCGATAACCTCGCCGCCCTCTGCGCCGCCGTCCTAGCCGCCTTCAACCTTGTCATTGGAGGAGAGCGCGATAACCTCACCGCCCTCCGCGTCGGCAAAGATCGCCCGCTCCGCCTCCACAAGCTCCGGGTGCTGCCGGCGGAGCTCTTGCATGTAGGCCTCGTCGGTGGCCTCGGCCTTGAGATGCTCCCACGCCTCGCAGTCCTCCCGCACCATAGCCGAGCTCACCACCCTGGCTCCGGCGGAATGAGGTGGACCGGACGTGTGCCGAAGGGGAAATTGAGCCTAGCCGCTGCGCCATGGTAGTGGACCTGCCATCGGTTGTACTCCATGGCCGCGAGCTCGGTCGTGTGGAAGCTACCGAGCCACCGGCGGGTGTGGGTCTCTCGATCTGTAATCTCGGTGATCCACGTCCCCCACCGCCGCTGCCGGACCCCGAGGTAGGACTTCGTCGGCTGCCGGGTCCGAGGGAGGATGGCGAAGTCCCCGAACCAGCGTAGGGGCACGGCAGCGGGCGGATCGAGGGATCGGCGACGGCAGATCGGGCCCGCGGAGGATGAAGGGGACACCTCGGCGGCCACCTCGCCGGTGCCGGGCGAAAAGGCCGCGATAAACCTCCTTTTGGCCATTGGCTACTCGAGCTCCCCGGCACACAAGAAGAGGTTGAGGATGGAGGCGCCGGGGATGGTGGCGACCTACCAATGGTTTCGAGGGTTGTGTGTGTCTGTGTGAGCGGAGGTTGTGTTTGAGGAAATACTGCGGCAACTGAAAATTTTACTAGGCGGGAGTAACAAGGCGGGGATACTGAAAATTTGGATCGAGGGCGAGCATATATTTTTGAGATTGCGTGGGATGCAGAGGCGGGAGTAAAATGCCGGGGCTACTAAAAATTTGAATCAAGGGACTGAAGCAGAGAGGGATGCAGAGGCGGGAGTTTTGGGGGAGCGAGCTAGTGTGCTTGAGACGCCGGCCGTGGACTGTAGCCAACGCATCTTCTCGCGTAAGCCATAGGCGTACTATACACTGACGGTGCTCCAAGATATTTTGTACTACATCTCACACGGTTGCTAATAATAAACTGTGTGCAATCTACTTGATTTTTCATCTTGGTATGAATTACATAATGGGGTCATAGCGGCAATGGACGGTGTTTGAATTGCTAGACCTTTTATCTGCAGTGAACATGCAACTGTATGTGTGTCGTAAAAGAATTGGAATTATTCAGGGTTCGTTTGGACATTTCATACATTAAACTGGTTTTCTAGCCATTTCAGGTGCACAATTCAAAATTAAACTACATGCACATGCTCCGGTGCATACAAATTAGTTCAAAAATCAAATCTGTGTCCTTCAGTGCATGCTTAGGTCCCATGGAAGAAATGGGAATGAATTTTCCAGGGTTCGTTCGGCCTTTTTATACATTAACTGGGTTTTCTAGGCATTTTATGTGCATAATTCAAATTTGAACTACAAGCACATGCTCCAATGCACCAAAGTTGGTTGAAAAATCACATGTGTGTCCTTAGGTGAATTTCTAGGTCCCATGCAAGAGATGGGAATGAATTTCAAACACCAGGGCACTGTTGATTGCCGGCAAAACATTGAGATGCCTGGTTTTTAAATTCTAGTAAATCCAAAACTCGTCTGAAATTCATGAAACTTGGCATGCTATCATGGAGCGGCATCAACATGTCGTGGTGAAATTTTGCCCCATTTGGGGCAGGTTTGGGTATAAGCTTCTCACAAATCAGAGCTTCTCACAATAAGCATGATGGTTTCGATACGGAACGTACCACCTTTGGGGACGAGACGATATCCGTTGCCTCTTATTGCTTTCAAAAAATTTCTAGTGTCAACATAGAACAACAGGAGTGTTGTGTTCAATCTTGGAATTTTCCGGTGTTCGTTTGGCCTTTTTTATACATTAACTGGGTTTTCTAGGAATTTTATGTGCATAATTCAAATTTGAACTACAACCACATGCTCCAATGCACCAAAGTTGGATGAAAAATCACATGTGTGTCCTTGGGTGAATTTCTAGGTCCCATGCAAGAGATGGGAATGAATTTCAAACACCATGGCACTGTTGATTGCCGGCAAAATGTTGAGATGCCTGGTTTTTAAATTCTAGTAAATCCAATACTCGTGTGAAATTCATGAAACTTGGCATGCAATCATAGAGCGGCATTAACATGCTGTGTTAAAAAAATTTGTCCCATTTGGGGTAGGTTCGGGTATATGCTTCTCACAAACCAAAGCTTCTCACAACAAGCATGATGGTTTTGATAGGGAACGTCCCACCTTTGGGGACGAAACGATATCCATTGCCTCTTATTGCTTTCAAAATTTTTCTCGTGTCAACATAGAACAATAGGAGTGTTGTGTCAATTTTTGGGATTTTCGGGGTTTGTTTGGACATTTTTATGCATTAACTGAGTTTTCCAGGCATTTTATGTGCATAATTCAAATTTGAACTACAAGCACATGCTCCAATGCACCAAAGTTGGTTGAAATATCACATGTGTGTCCTTGGGTGAATTTCTAGGTCCCATGCATGAGATGGGAATGAAATTCAAACACCATCGCACTGTTGATTGCCGCAAACGTTGAGATGCCTGGTTTTTAAACTCTAGTAAATCCAAAACTCATCTGAAATTCATGAAACTTGGCATGCTATCATGGAGCGGCATGAACATGCCATGGTGAAATTTTGTCCCATTTGGGGCAGGTTCGGGTATAAACTTCTCATAACAAGCATGATGGTTTTGATAGGGAACGTACCACCTTTGGTGACGGGACGATATCCGTTGCCTCTTATTGCTTTCAAAAAAATTCTCGTGTCAACATAGAACAACAGGAGTGTTGTGTCAATTTTTGGGATTTTTCGGGGTTCGTTTGGACATTTTTATGCATTAACTGAGTTTTCAACGCATTTATGTGCATAATTCAAATTTTAACTACATGCACATGCTCCATTGCATATAAATTGGTTGAAAAATCAAATATGTGTCCTTGGGTGCATGGTTAAGTCCCATGCCAGAAATGGGAATGAATTTCAAACACCAGAGCACCGTTGATTGCCGACAAAACATTGAGATGCCTCGTTTCTAAATTCTAGTAAATCCAAAACTCGTCTGAAATTCATGAAACTTGGCATGCTATCATGGAGCGGCATCAACATGCAGTGTTCAAAAATTTGTCCCATTTGGGGCAGGTTTGGGTATATGCTTCTCACAAACCAGAGCTTCTCACAACAAGCATGATGGTTTCAGTAGGGAACGTCCCACCTTTGGGGACGAAACGATATCCATTGCCTCTTATTGCTTTCAAAAATTTTCTCGTGTCAACATAGAACAACAGGACTGTTGTTTCAATTTTTGGGATTTTTCAGGGTTCGTTTGGACATTTTTATGCATTAGCTGAGTCTTCAATGCATTTATGTGCACAATTCAAATTTGAACTACATGCACATGCTCCAGTGCATATAAATTGGTTGAAAAATCAAATATGTGTCCTTGGGTGCATGCTTAGGTCCCATGCAAGAAATGGGAATGAATTTCAAACACCAGGGCAGCATTGATTGCTGACAAAACATTGAGATGCCTGGTTTTTAAATTCTAGTAAATCCAGAACTCGTCTGAAATTCATGAAACTTGGCATGCTATCATGGAATGGCGCCCGACATGGTGTGGTATTTTTCGTGTAAAATTTTGAGAGAAGACGCACTCGAATAATGACAGCCAACAAAGGCATTTTTAAAAAATAGCCGCCAATTAATATCTCAAACGTTTGTATAATTCAAAACGTGTGCGTTTTGTTAACCATTCACGTGATGCCACGTGTCTTCGTTTTAATGGCTGTAGGAGGTGCCGTGTGGACAGCTGCTTGACCTTGACTGAACGGGAGGCGTGCGAGCGCAGTCCGGTGCGCAGGCTGACCGAGAGGCGTGCAAGCTATCCTCCAATGCGCAGGCTCACCGGGAAGAATGCGAACTTTACGCTGCGCAGGCTCACTGGGAAGCGAGACCTTTGACTTCCATGGCCGCCCGCCTACCTCTCCATTAATGGCGCCCGAGCCGCTGTTTAATACTGACGGCCTTACTGTTCGCCTCCCATTCCCCTCCCCTGCAGACCTCCACCGCCATGGCGCGGCCACTAGTCTTCAAGTTTGGTGAAGTCGACTCCGAGCCGGAGGAGATAGAAAATAGGGAGGAATGGGGCCTCATGGACATGGCCCAGAATAAGCTGGCTGCGGCGGTTATTGCCCCCGTTCCCGTCCCAGATCCCATCCATGTGCCCGCGCCAGCGACCATCCCCGTAGCATTGACGGGCTGGTCGCGAGGCACTATCGCTGAGCTGGAAGCCGCGGGCGTCAGCGAGGTCTCCGCGGACCCGCGCGAGCTCGTGTACATGCCAGCGCCAGCGCCCGTTGATACGTCTCCAACATATCTATATTTTTTGATTGTTCCATGCTATATTATCTTCTGTTTTGGACATTATTAGGCTTTATTATACACTTTTATATTATTTTTGGGACTAACCTATTAACCGGAGGCCCAGCCCAGAATTGCTGTTTTTTTTGCCTATTTTAGGGTTTCGCAAAAAAACAATATCAAACGGAGTCCAAACGGAATGAAACCTTCGGGAACGTGATTTTCGGAACGAAGATGATCCAGGAGAGTTGGACCCTACGTCAAGCAACCAACAGGGAAGCCACGAGGTAGGGGGGCGCGCCTACCCCCCCAGCCGCGCCCTCCACCCCCGTGGACCCATTGTTGCTCCACCGACATACTCCTTCCTCCTATATATACCTACGTACCCCCAAACTACCTGATACGGAGCCAAAACCCTAATTCCACCGCCGTAACTTTCTGTGTCCATGAGATCCCATCTTGGGGCCTGTTCCGGAGCTCCGCCGAAGGGGGCTTCGATCACGGAGGGCTTCTACATCAACACCATAGCCTCTCTGATGATGTGTGAGTAGTTTACCTCGGACCTTTGGGTCCATAGTTATTAGCTAGATGGATTCTTCTCTCTTTTTGGATCTCAAGATAAAGTTCGCCCCCTCTCTTGTGGAGATCTATTCGATGTAATCTTCTTTTGTGGTGTGTTTGTTGAGAACGATGAATTGTGGGTTTATGATCAAGTTTATCTATGAACAATATTTGAATCTTCTCTGAATTATTTTATGTATGATTGGTTATCTTTGCAAGTCTCTTCGAATTATCAGTTTGGTTTGTCCTACTAGATTGATCTTTCTTGCAATGGGAGAAGTGCTTAGCTTTGGGTTCAATCTTGCGGTGTCCTTTCCTAGTGACAGTAGGGGCAGTAAGGCACATATTGTATTGTTGCCATCGAGGATAACAAGATGGTTTTTTTATCATATTGCATGAATTTATCCATCTACATCATTTCATCTTGCTTAAAGAGTTACTCTATTCTTATGAACTTAATACTCTAGATGCATGCTGGATAGCGGTCGATGTGTGGAGTAATAGTAGTAGATGCAGGCAGGAGTCGGTCTACTTGTCTCGGACGTGATGCCTATATTCATGATCATACCTAGATATTCTCATAACTATGCTCAATTATGTCAATTGCTAAATATTAATTTGTTCACCCACCGTAAAAATACTTACGTTCTTGAGAGAAGCCACTAGTGAAACCTATGGCCCCCGGGTCTATCTTCCATTATATTAATCTTCCAACACTTAGTTATTTTTATTGCCTTTTATTTTACTTTGCATCTTTATCATAAAAATACCAAAAATATTATCTTATCATATCTATCAGATCTCACTCTCGTAAGTGACCGTGTAGGGATTGACAACCCCTTATCGCGTTGGTTGCGAGGTTTTATTTGTTTTGTGTAGGTGCGAGGGACTCACGCGTAGCCTCCTACTGGATTGATACCTTGGTTCTCAAAAACTGAGGGAAATACTTACGCTACTTTGCTGCATCACCCTTTCCTCTTCAAGGGAAAACCAATGCAGTGCTCAAGAGGTAGCAAGAAGGATTTCTGGCGTCGTTGCCGGGGAGGTCTATGCAAAAGTCAACATACCAAGTACCCATCACAAACCCTTATCTCCCGCATTAAATTATTTGCCATTTGCCTCTCATTTTCCTCCCCCACTTCACCCTTGCTGTTTTATTCGCCCTCTCTCTCTCTCCATCCTCCCTCTCTTTCTCTATTTGCCTCTTTTTGCCCGTTCTTCGTTTGCTTGTGTGTTGGATTGCTTGTTTGTCACGATGGCTCAAGATAACACTAAATTGTGTGACTTTACCAATACCAACAACAATGACTTTATTAGCACTACGATTGCTCGTCTTACCGGTGCTGAATCTTGTGAAATTAATGCTGCCTTGCTGAATCTTGTCATGAAGGATCCGTTTTCCGGCCTTCCTAGTGAAGATGACGCTACCCATCTAAATAGCTTCGTTGATTTGTGTGATATGCAAAAGAAGAAAGATGTGGACAATGATATTGTTAAATTGAAGATATTTCCTTTTTCGCTTAGAGATCATGCTAAAGCTTGGTTTTCGTCTTTGCCTAAAAATAGTATTGATTCTTGGAATAAGTGCAAAGATGCTTTTATCTCTAAGTATTTTCCTCACGATAAGATCATCTCTCTTAGAAATGATATTATGAATTTTAAGCAACTTTATCATGAACATGTTGCACAAGCTTGGGAGAGGATGAAATTAATGATACATAATTGCCCCACACATGGTTTGAATTTGTGAATGATTATACAATTTTTTTATGCCGTGTTGAATTTTGCTTCTAGAAATGTTTTAGATTCGGCCGCGGGAGGCAATTTAATGGAAATCACTTTAGGAGAAGCTACTAAACTCCTAGATAATATCATGGTTAATGTTTTGAGTGGAAAGATGGATGAATTTATGAAATTATTTGGTAATAAAAGTGTTTCTTCTAATCCTAATGATATGCCTTTGTCTACTTTGATTGAGAATAATAATGAATCTATGGATGTGAATTTTGTTGGTAGGAACAATTTTGGTAACAACGCATATAGATGAAACTTTAATCCTAGGCCGTATCGTAGTAATTCCTCTAATAATTATGGTAATTCCTACAACAATTCTTATGGAAATTATAATAAGATGCCCTCTGATTTTGAATCTACTATTAAATAATTTATTACTTCGCAAAAGAATTTCAATGCTTTGATTGAAGAAAAATTGCTTAAGATTGATGAGTTGGCTAGGAACGTTGATAGAATTTCTCTTGATGTTGATTCTTTGAAACTTAGATCTATTCCACCTAAGCATGATATCAATGAGTCTCTCAAAGCCATGAGAATTTCCATTGATGAGTGCAAAGAAAGAACCGCTAGGATGCGTGCTAAGAAAGATTGCTTTATAAAAGCGTGTTCTTCTAGTTTCCATGATAATAAAGATGAAGATCTAAAAGTTATTGATGTGTCCCCTATTAAATCTTTGTTTTGCAATATGAATCTTAATAATGATGGGACTTAATATGATCCACCTTTACCTAGACGGTGTTCCCAAAATTCGGAGTCTTTAGATCTTGATGCTAAAATTGTTAAGAGTGGGATTGAAGAAGTCAAAACTTTAAATATTGATGAACCCACCATTTTGGATTTCAAGGAATTCAATTATGATAATTGCTCTTTGATAGATTGTATTTCCTTGTTGCAATCCGTGCTAAGTTCTCCTCATGCTTATAGTCAAAATAAAGCTTTTACTAAACATATCGTTGATGCTTTGATGCAATCTTATGAAGAAAAACTTGAGTTGGAAGTTTCTATGCCTAGAAAACTTTATGATGAGTGGGAACCTACTATTAAAACTAAAATTAAAGATCCTGAATGCTATGCTTTGTGTGATTTGGGTGCTAGTGTTTCCACGATTCCAAAGACTTTATGTGATTTGTTAGGTTTCCATGATTTTGATGATTGCTCTTTAAACTTGCACCTTGCGGATTCCACTATTAAGAAACCTATGGGAAGAATTAATTATGTTCTTATTGTTGCAAATAGGAATTTTGTGCCCGTAGATTTTATTGTTCTTGACATAGATTGCAATCCTTCATGTCCTATTATTCTTGGTAGACCTTTCCTTAGAACGATTGGTGCAATTATTGATATGAAGGAAGGGAATATTAGATTCGAATTTATGTTAAGGAAAGGCATGGAACACTTCCCTAGAAATAAAATTAAATTACCTTATGAATCTATTGTGAGAGCCACTTATGGATTGCCTACCAAAGATGGCAATACCTAGATCTATCCTTGCTTTTATGCCTAGCTAGGGGCGTTAAACGATAGCGCTTGTTGGGAGGCAACCCATTTTATTTTTATTCCTTGCTTTTTGCTCCTGTTTAGTAATAAATAATTTATCTAGACTCTATTTTGGTTGTGTTTTTTGTGTTTAATTAGTGTTTGTGCCAAGTAGAACCGTTGGGAAGACTTGGGGAAAGTCTTTTTAATCTTGCTGTAAAAAACAGAAACTTTAGCGCTCACGAGAACTGCTGCCATTTTTATTTGGAAAGTGCTATTTAGTTAATTATTTTTGCAGATGATTAATAGATAAATTCCTCACGTCCAGCAATTTATTTGAGAATTTTTGGGGTTCCAGATCTTTCGCTAGCTACAGATTACTACAGACTGTTCTGTTTTTGACAGATTCTGTTTTTTGTGTGTTGTTTGCTTATTTTGATGAATCTATGGCTAGTAAAATAGTTTATTGATACGTCTCCAACGTATCTACAATTTTTGATTGTTCCATGCTATTATATTATGAACCTTGGATGTTTTATATGCATTTATATGCTATTTTATATGATTTTTGGGACTAACCTATTAACCTAGAGCCCAGTGCCAGTTCCTGTTTTTTTCTTGTTTTAGAGTATCGCAGAAAAGGAAAATCAAACGGAGTCCAATAGACCTGAAACTTCACGGAACTTATTTTTGGACCAGAAGAAGCCCACAGAGTATCGGAGTTGGATCAGGAGAGTCCCGGGCTGCCCACGAGGGTGGGGGGCGCGCCCACCCCCTCGGCGCGCCCCCTGCCTCGTGGACAGCCTGCAGATCCACCGACGTACTTCTTCCTCCTTTATATATACCTATATACCCTAAAAACTTCAGGGAGCAGAATATATCGGGAGTTCCGCCGCCAGAAGCCTTCATAGCCACCGAAAACCAGTCTAGACCCGTTCCGGCACCCTGTCGGAGGGGGAATCCCTCTCCGGTGGCCATCTTCATCATCCCGGTTCTGTCCATGATGAGGAGGGAGTAGTTCTCCCTCGGGGCTGAGGGTATGTACCAGTAGCTATGTGTTTGATCTCTCTCTCTCTCTCTCTCTCTCTCTCTCTCTCTCTCGTGTTCTTGAGGTGGTACGATCTTGATGTATCGCGAGCTTTGCTACTATAGTTGGATCTTATGATGTTTCTCCCCCTCTACTCTCTTGTAATGGATTGAGTTTTCCCTTTTGAAGTTATCTTATCGGATTGAGTCTTTAAGGATTTGAGAACACTTGATGTATGTCTTGCGTGGGATACCCATGGTGACAATGGGGTATTTTATTGATCCACTTGATGTATGTTTTGGTGATCAACTTGCGGGTTCCGCCCATGAACCTATGCATAGGGGTTGGCACACGTTTTCGTCTTGACTCTCAGGTAGAAACTTTGGGGCACTCTTTGCAGTACTTTGTGTTGGTTTGACTAGATGAATCTGAGATTGTGTGATGCATATCGTATAATCATACCTGTGGATACTTGAGGTGACATTGGAGTATCTAGGTGACATTAGGGTTTTGATTGATTTGTGTCTTAAGGTGTTATTCTAGTACGAACTCTAGGATAGATTGAACGGAAAGAATAGCTTCATGTTATTTTACTACGGACTCTTGAATAGATCGATCAGAAAGAATAACTTTGAGGTGGTTTCGTACCCTACCATAATCTCTTCGTTTGTTCTCCGCTATTAGTGACTTTGGAGTGACTCTTTGTTGCATGTTGAGGGATAGTTATATGATCCAATTATGTTATTATTGTTGAGGGAACTTGCACTAGTGAAAGTATGAACCCTAGGCCTTGTTTCAACGCATTGCAATACCGTTTGTGCTCACTTTTATCATTAGTTACCTTGCTATTTTTATATGTTCAGATTACAAATACCTTTATCTACCATCCATATACCACTTGTATCACCATCTCTTCGCCGAACTAGTGCACCTGTACAATTTACCATTGTATTGGGTGTGTTGGGGACACAAGAGACTCTTTGTTATTTGGTTGCAGGGTTGCTTGAGAGAGACCATCTTCATCCTACACCTCCTACGGATTGATAAACCTTAGGTCACCCACTTGAGGGAAATTTTCTACTATCCTACAAACCTCTGCACTTGGAGGCCCAACAACGTCTACAAAAAGAAGGTTGTGTAGTAGACATCAAGCTCTTTTCTAGCACCGTTGCTGGGGAGGTTAGCGCTTGAAGGTATATCTTTAGATCTTGCAATCGAATCTTTTTGTTTCTTGTTTTAGCACTAGTTTAGTTTATAAAAGAAAACTACAAAAAATATGGAATTAAGTTTGCCTCATACGCTTCATCTTTTTAATATATTTCGTGAGTATGATGGAAAGGAAAATTGTGCCAAAGTGTTAGAAGAAGAATGCATTAAAATGTTTGGCACTAAATCTTTGAATGATGAGCATGATTGCAATGTTGTTAGTATGAACTCCTTGAATATCCATAGTACTAATGATGATTGCACTAGTTATGATGAAAATGTCTCTTATAAACATGTCAATTTTTGTGGAGTGCATTGGGTTTGCAAGTACACACCAAATAGGGAAGATAGATATTGCAAGAGGCATAAGCATTTAGAAACTAAATGGTTGCAAGAAAGGCTAAATGTTAGTGCCGAAAATTTAAAATTTCTTAGCCATACTTGTGAACTTTGCAATGAACATGGTCATTTAAATATCAAATGCAAATTGTTTCATGATCGGATCGTGTCCAAAAATTGTGATGACTTGATCTCCCTTGCACATCATAATGAACTTAGTTTGCTCTTGGGTTATGAAGAAATGAAACGTATAACTAAGGTTATTCGAGAATTTGCCCTTTATAGAGTTCTTAATTTTGATCTAGAAGAAATTTATATGTATTGTGTGGTGAATTGAATTGAAAATCCTTATATTGCAAATTACATAAAGAAAATAAAACAAATAGAAGATGAAGAGAATACTAATGAAAGGTAAGAGACTTCCCAATATCCTCCTATTATTTCTTATGATGAATCAGGTAATGAGGAGGAGCCTTCTATTCAACCAATCTCATTAATAAGGAGCTACAAAAAGAGGGTTGAACCCACACATGATGTGAAGAAGAAAAAGAAAAGACAGAGAAGCAAAGGTAGAAAGGTATCTCTCCCAAATAATGTTGCTCCTATTACTCATTGTGATGATGATAATTGCTATACTATTGGTGCTATCCATACTATTAATGATGAAAGTGATTATGCTTATGATATGAAAAGGCCCAAGCTTGGGGATGCTATGTTTGATGAAGATGATGTTTTTGAGAATATATTTGCTGAAATTAATGTTAGCCCCAAGCTTGGGGAAGCTATGTTTAATGAGGATGATATTTTTAGTTTCTCAAGTTTCGATATGCAAATTTATAATGATGATAGCATGCCTCCTACTTATGATGATTATATTGATGAAAGTGGGTTTGGAAGAGTGTCAACTTTAGGATGTAATGATCCCACTATTTTGGTGATGTTGAATCTTATTATGATAATTATGAAAGTGGATTTGGAGAGGTCATGACTTTATTTAGTAATGATTCCACTATCTTGGAAGAGGTTTCAATTGATTATGATGAGAACAAAGTTGCTACTTATGATAATTATTGTGATGATACATATGCTATAAAAAGTAGTGATGATTGTATTTATAAAACTTGTCATGATTATGTTTCCCTTTTTCTGAACATTACTCTTTTAATGTGGAAACAATTTATAGTATTTGAGTCTCTTATGATACTCCCACTATTCCGAATGAGAAGAATTTTGCTTATGTGGAGATTAGTAAATTTTCTATGCTTGTAGATCATGAAAATAATGCTTTAGGTGCTGGTTATATTGTTGAATTCATTCATGATGCTACTGAAAATTATGAGGGAGGAACTTATGCTTGTAGGAATTGCAATAATATCAAGTTTCCTCTCTATGTGCTTAAAGTTTTGAAGTTATGCTTGTTTTACCTTCCTATGCAAGTTGATTCTTGTTCCCATAAGTTGTTTTCTCACAAAATCCCTATTCATAGGAAGAGGGTTAGACTTAAATGTGCTATTCATATTCTTCATGATGCTCTCTTTTGTTACAATTCTTATCCTTTATGTGAGCATCATTGAAATCATCATGCCTAGCTAGGGGCGTCAAACGATAGCGCTTGTTGGGAGGCAACCCAATTTTATTTTTGTTCCTTGCTTTTTGTTCCTATTTAGTAATAAATATTTCATCTAGCCTATGTTATTGTTGTGTTTTTTGTGTTTAATTAGTGTTTGTGCCAAGTAGAACCTTTGGGAAGACTTGGGGAAAGTCTTTGCGATCGTGCTGTAAAAAAACAAAAACTTTAGCTCTCACGAGAATTGCTGCCAGTTTTTATTGGAGAGTGCTATTTAGTTAATTCCTTTTGCAGATTATTAATAGATAAATTCCTCACGTCCAGAAATTTATTTGAGAATTTTATGATGTAACATCCCAAAATTCTAAATTTTGGAATGTTATAATACATAGATAGATTTGATTGATTGTCTGATTGATTGTCTGAAAGTGAGTGAATTCGAAACTTTTGAAAGTTAAATGAGAGGGAATAAAAGGACTTTACCAAACTTTCATATTTGCCTTCCGATCTCCATGAATTCAAATGCTTTTCAAACACAAAACCCTAGAGAGAAGATGACATGACTTCTTCCATTTAAAAATGAAAAGGGTGTTTGAAAAATAATTGAATTTCATTTTGAAATATTCCAATTCTGAAACTTTATGCAACTCAATGATTTTCACGAGAGAAGATAAAATGACTTCTTCAAATTATATGAAATATGAGTTGGGAGTTTCAAAGAATTAAATTCAAAACTCTTTTGAATTTATTTTCAATTTGGAATGTTATACATTAGATCATCATGCATATCTTATTTTCTTGCATTTTGGTCGATCCTAGAAATTTCACGCAACTCAAGGACCTTCGGAGAGAGTTGGAGATTTCATTATTTTCTTATTTGAGAGTTGTCTCGAATTGGAAAAAAGAGGATCATTTGATTTATTTATTTTATCTTCAATAATTTTTTCGATGTCAAAATATGAGAGAGGGAATAATATGACTTTCCCAAAATATAGGAAAAAAATGAAGATTTAATAAATAGATCAAGTTTTGGTTTTGCCGGAGTTTATTTGCATTTTATTTGGATAGGGAAAAATGCGTTTTTTGAAAATTGCATTTTAGGTCCGGAGAAAAGTTCATTTTGTTTGGCTCATTTTTAGGAGTCGGGGAATATTTACTTTAGAATTTTTGGAGTTCGTTTAGATTTTCTTTTCTTTTGTTTCCTGCGCACAGAACCGTTTTAAAAAAAAATCCAGCCAAGGCCCAGCCGGGCCAAAGGCCCAAGCCAAGCCGCAGCCTCCCTGCGCGCGGCGCAGCGCCAGGCGCCAGGAGCGCCCCAGGCCGCCGCCTCTTGCTCTACGAATCCTAAAAGGATTCTAGGGTAGCCCCTTGCCCCTTTTTTCCTTTGTTTCGTATTCCTAGTCCTACTCCGTTTCCTCTTTTTCTTTCCTATCCCTACTCTATTTCTTGCCCCCTACCCCAAGTAAACCCCCCTCTCACCTATATAAATACCCCCATAGACCCCCCTCTCCTCACACCAAAAACCCAAACCCCTCTCCTCCCCAAGCTCTCCACCACACCCCACCCCCGCGCCGCCGCCCTTGTGCCCACGCCGCCGCCGCACCTTGTGCCCATGCCGCCGCCCTATGCCACGCCGCCGGAGCCCCTCGCCGGAGACCTCGCCGGAGGTTGCCCCGCGTCTCTTTTCCTCGGATCGTTTTATTCTAATCGTTCCGATTCTTTTCGTCTCTTCTAAATTGTTTTCTAGATCGGTTTTTCGTTTCCGTTTTCTTCTCCGAAACCCTAGATCGGATTCATTTTTTCCGATTTAGTTGCTTTTGGACCGTTCGCCGGACTGTTCGTCCTAACGAACGTGATCACCGGATTCTTCTAGGTTAACAAATGTCCGTTCGTTTAACCGTTCGTCTCTTTCTTTTCGTCGGATTTATTCCGCGATCATGATCCCAGATCCAATCTTCGTTCTAGTTTATCTTCTCGCCCGTTTATCGGAATCAGGTGATTCAAGCGCCTGGAGTTTCGTCTCAAAAACGCCGTTCCGTCTAATCAACTTGAACAAGTTTTTGCTATGATAAAATTTGACCTAGTTTCAACTTGCTAGAACCGAGTTGTTTTCTTCCGCCGTTTGTTTTCCGTCGTTTGTTCGATTCGTTCTTTCTTTGCAACCAGAGTTCTTAAGTTGAACTACCTGGTTCGTTCTCTTATTCGAGTTTTACTTGTGCATTATATGAGTACTTATTGTGTGGTTACTATTGTTGCATACGATAGATTGACCGGAGTGTGACGAGTAGATCTATCAAGAGTTTTGAGTGTGAATCATCTACATCAACCTTGCAGGCAAGTTCACACTTTGATCATACCTTTTCTACAACCCAGTTTTATTGCATTAGATCAAATCCTCTCACATTGCATGATTAGGATCTAATTAAATTGTGGGATGGGAAGTAGATGAGGTAGTACCTATTACCTGTATTATTATGAAACCTTTGGGAGTTACTTCTACGTTTGCTTATTATGCCATGCTATGCTAGTAGACGTGGATTGGGTGAGTGATATCCATGACAGATGTGAGTTGATAATTTTAATGGTTTATCTAAGGTGGCAACCTAATACACATCTGGGTGGATTGAGGCACCTGATGTCTATCAGGACTTGCCTGTTTTATTTTGGACCGCCACCCAGGCTCAAAGGGATCATAAGATTTTTCATGCTAGAAATTTCCGTGTGTAGCCACAAGCCATTATGGGCTCTGGCATAGTTGACTAAGTTGTGCGAACTCTTACGGGTAGACTAGCAGATGTAGGGGAAAGTAGGTGTACCGGTCTACCCACATGTAAGGTGCTAGCGCTTCCGAAAGACTATGTCTCGGTCATCCGTCTTCTCAAACACCATGTAGTGCGAGAAACCAAACGGAGGCGATCGAGTCTTGTGGGGAAAAGTGCGCAAACCTCTGCAGAGTGTACAAACTAATCATGATTAGCCGTGTCCCCGGTTATGGACGACTTGAGTATCTAGTACTTGAATATCCTGTGAATCTCAACATGTTACTTCTAATTAATGTTGTTGGGTTTTAATTATTCACCTAATTGGGATTGAGAATGCTGTCAACCATTCTCAATGTTCAACAACCACCATGATAGTAATTAATCTTATTCCTTGGCAGTAGGGAAAAATTGGCTTTACGCAAAAACCTTATAACCATAGAGCTTTCCACCAGCCAAATATGCATGTAGTGATAGCCATTGTTCATCATTCTCTATGGTGTGAATTTGCCAGTACATTCAATGTACTGACCCGTTTCGGGCTGCAACGTCTCATGTTGCTGGTTTTCTTACGACGAGTAAGTGATACGTTAGGGTTACGATTTCTACACTCAACTTTGCCGTTGGTGTTGATGGGAATCCACAACCTTGTTGCTTCCGCTATATGGATTGAGGTAATAGTATTTACGTTACTTTATACATGTGATTTACCTCTGTTATAAATCCTTCGAGTACTGTGTGTGTCAGCATACTGATCCAGGGATGACACATAAGCACAAAGACTTGATCCATTCGGGTCGGGTCGCTACATATGAGTTCCAGAAGTGGTCGAAACCTACAGATTACTACAGACTGTTCTGTTTTTGACAGATTCTGTTTTCATCTTGTTGTTTGCTTATTTTTATGAATCTATGAGTAGTATCGGAGGGTATGAAGCATAGAGAAGTTGGAATACAATAGATATTACACTAATATGAATTTATAATGAGTTCATTACTGTAACTTATGATGGTGATTTGCTTTCTTATACTAACGAAGCTTACGAGTTTTCTGTTAAGTTTTGTGTTGTGAAGTTTTCAAGTTTTGGGTAAAGATTCGATGGACTATGAAATAAGGAGTGGCAAGAGCCTAATCTTGGGGATGCCCAAGGCACCCCAAGGTAATATTCAAGGACAACCAAGAGCCTAAGCTTCATCGGTAACTTTACTTGGAGCTATATTTTTATTCACCAAATGATATGTGTTTTGCTTGGAGCGTCATTTTATTTAGTTTTTCTTGCTGTTTGAATAAAATACCAAGATCTGAAATTCTTTAATGTTAGAGAGTCTTCACATAGTTGCATAATTATTCGACTACTCATTGGTCTTCACTTATATCTTTCGGAGTAGTTTATCATTTGCTCTAGTGCTTCACTTATACCTTTTTAGAGCACGGTGGTGGTTTTATTTTATAGAAATAGATGAACTCTCATGCTCACTTATATCATTTTGAGAGTCTCTCAACAGCATGGTAGTTTGCTTTGGTTATGAATTTAGTCCTAATATGATGGGCATCCAAGAGGAATATAATAAAAACTTTCATACAAAGTGCATTGAATACTATGAGAAGTTTGATGCTTGATAATTGTTTTGAGATATGAAGATGGTGATATTAGAGTCATGCTAGTTGAGTAGTTGTGAATTTGAGAAATACTTGTGTTGAAGCTTCTGATTCCCATAGCATGCACGTATGGTGAACCGTTATGTGATGAAGTCGGAGCATGATTTATTTATTGATTGTCTTCCTTATGAGTGGCGGTCGGGGACGAGCGATGGTCTTTTCCTACCAATCTATCCCCCTAGGAGCATGCACGTAGTACTTTGTTTCGATAACTAATAGATTTTTCCAATAAGTATGTGAGTTCATTATGACTAAAGTTGAGTCCATGGATTATACGCACTCTCACCCTTCCACCATTGCTAGCCTCTCTAGTACCGCGCAACTTTCGCCGGTACCTTAAACCCACCATACACCTTCCTCAAAACAGCCACCATACCTACCTATTATGGCGTTTCCATATCCATTCCGAGATATATTGCCATGCAACTTTCCACCGTTCTGCTTATTATGACACGCTCCATCATTGTCATACTGCTTTGCATGATCATGTAATTGACATCGTTATTGTGGCAAAGCCACTGTTCATAATTCTTCCATACATGTCACTCTTGAGTCATTGCACATCCCGGTATACCGCCGGAGGCATTCATATAGAGTCATATTTTGTTCTAAGTATCGAGTTGTAATTCTTGAGTTGTAATTAAATAAAAGTGTGATGATCATCATTATTAGAGCATTGTCCCAGTGAGGAAAGGATGATGGAGACTATGATTCCCCCATAAGTCAGGATGAGACTCCGGACAAAAAAAGAGGCCATAAAAAAGAGAAAAGGCCCAAATAAGAAAATAAAAAATAAAAAATGAGAGAAAAAGGGAGAAGGGGCAATGCTACTATCCTTTTACCACACTTGTGCTTCAAAGTAGCACCATGATCTTCATGATAGAGAGTCTCCTATGTTGTCACTTTCATATACTAGTGGGAATCTTTCATTATAGAACTTGGCTTGTATATTCCAATGATGGGCTTCCTCAAAATGCCCTAGGTCTTCATGAGCAAGCGAGTTGGATGCACACCCACTAGTTTCTTTTGTTGAGCTTTCATACATTTATAGCTCTAGTGCATCCGTTGCATGGCAATCCCTACTCACTCACATTGATATCTATTAATGGGCATCTCCATAGCCCTTTGATACACCTAGTTGATGTGAGACTATCTTCTCCTTTTTGTCTTCTCCATAACCACCATTCTATTCCACCTATAGTGCTATGTCCATGGCTCACGCTCATGTATTGCGTGAAGATTGAAAAAGTTTGAAAACATCAAAAGTATGAAACAATTGCTTGGCTTGTCATCGTGGTTGTGCATGATTTAAATATTTTGTGTGGTGAAGATATAGCATAGCCAGACTATATGATTTTGTAGGGATAGCTTTCTTTGGCCATGTTATTTTGAGAAGACATGATTACTTTGTTAGTATGATTGAAGTATTATTATTTTTATGTCAATATTAAACTTTTGTCTTGAATCTTATGGATCTGAATATTCTTGCCACAATAAAGAGAATTACATGGATAAATGCGTTAGGTAGCGTTCCACATCAAAAATTCTGTTTTTATCATTTACCTACTCGAGGACGAGCAGGAATTAAGCTTGGGGATGCTGATACGTATCCAACGTATCTATTATTTTTTATTGTTCCATGCTATTATATTATCAACCTTGGGTGTCTTATATGCATTCATATGCTATTTTATATGATATTTGGGACTAACCTATTAACCTAGAGCCCAGTGCCAGTTCCTGTTTTTTCCTTGTTTTAGAGTATTGCAGAAAAGGAAAACCAAACGGAGTCCAATTGACCAGAAACTTCACGAAACTTATTTTTGGACCAGAAGAAGCCCAAGGAGTATCGGAGTTGGACCAGGAGAGTCCCAGGATGCCCACGAGGGTGGGGGCATGCCCCCTGCCTCATGGACAGCTCGAAGATGCACCGACGTACTTCTTCCTCCTATATATATACCCATATACCCTAAAAACTTCGAGGAGCAGAATAGATCGGGAGTTCCGCCGCCAGAAGCCTCGGTAGCCATTGAAAACCAATCTAGACACATTCCGGCACCCTGCCGGAGGGGGAATCCCTCTCTGCTGGCCATCTTTATCATCCCGGTGCTCTCCATGACGAGGAGGGAGTAGTTCTCCCTCGGGGCTGAGGGTATGTACCAGTAGCTATGTGTTTGATCTCTCTCTCGTGTTCTTGAGGTGGTACGATCTTGATGTATCGCGAGCTTTGCTATTATAGTTGGATCTTATGATGTTTCTCCCCCTCTACTCTCTTGTAATGGATTGAGTTCTCCCTTTTGAAGTTATCTTATCGGATTGAGTCTTTAAGGATTTGAGAACACTTGATGTATGTCTTGCGTGGGATACCCGTGGTGACAATGGGGTATTCTATTGATCCACTTGATGTATGTGTTGGTGATCAACTTGCGGGTTCCGCCCATGAACCTATGCATGGGGGTTGGCACACATTTTCGTCTTGACTCTCCGGTAGAAACTTTGGGGCACTCTTTGAAGTACTTTGTGTTGGTTTGAATAGATGAATCTGAGATTGTGTGATGCATATCGTATAATCATACCCGCGGATACTTGAGGTGACATTGGAGTATCTAGGTGACATTAGGGTTTTGATTGATTTGTGTCTTAAGTTGTTATTCTAGTACGAACTCTAGGATAGATTGAACGAAAAGAATAGCTTCATGTTATTTTACTACAGACTCTTGAATAGATCGATCAGAAAGAATAACTTTGAGGTGGTTTTGTACCCTACCATAATCTCTTTGTTTGTTCTCCGCTATTAGTGACTTTGGAGTGACTTTTGTTGCACGTTGAGGGATAGTTATATGATCCAATTATGTTATTATTGTTGAGGGAACTTGCAGTAGTGAAAGTATGAATCCTAGGCCTTGTTTCAACGCATTGCAATACCATTTGTGCTCACTTTTATCATTAGTAACCTTGCTGTTTTTATATTTTCAGATTACAAATACCTTTATCTACCATCCATATACCACTTGTATCACCATCTCTTCGCCGAACTATTGCACCTATACAATTTACCATTGTATTGGGTGTGTTGGGGACACAAGAGACTCTTTGTTATTTGGTTGCAGGGTTGCTTGAGAGAGTCCATCTTCATCCTACGCCTCCTACGGATTGATAAACTTTAGGTCATCCACTTGAGGGAAATTTGCTACTGTCCTACAAACCACTGCACTTGGAGGCCCAACAACATCTACAAGAAGAAGGTTGTGTAGTAGACATCATTTATAAACCATAGAGAAGTTGGAATACAGTAGGTTTAACACCAATATAAATAAAGAATGAGTTCATTACAGTACCTTGAAGTGGCGTTTTGTTTTTTTTCGCTAACGGAGCTCATGAGATTTTCTACTTTAAGTTTTGTGTTGTGAAGTTTTCAAGTTTTGGGTAAAGATTTGATGGATTATGGAACAAGGAGTGGCAAGAGCCTAAGATTGGGGATGCCCATGGCACCGCCAAGATAATCTAAGGACACCCAAAAGCCAAAGCTTGGGGATGCCCCGGAAGGCATCCCCTCTTTCATCTACTTCTATCGGGAACTTTACTTGGAGCTATATTTTTATTTACCACATGATATGTGTTTTGCTTAGAGCGTCTTGTATTATTTGAGTCTTTATTTGTTAGTTTTCCACAATCATCCTTGCTGCACACACCTTTTTGAGAGAGACACACATGATTCGGAAATTATTAGAATACTCTATGTGCTTCACTTATATCTTTTGAGTTATATAGTGTTTGCTCTAGTGCTTCACTTATATCTTTTAGAGCACGTCGGTGGATTTGTTTTATAGAAACCATTGTTCTCTCATGCTTCACTTAGATTATTTTGAGAGTCCTACAAAACAACATGGTAATTTGCTTTAATTATTTGAGGCATTCAAGATTAATAAATAAAATTTTCTTATGAGTGTGTTGAGTACTGTGAGAAGTTTGAAATTTGATAATTGTTTTGAGATATGAAGATGGTGATATTAGAGTTTTGCTAGTTGAGTAGTTGTGAATTTGAGAAATGCTTGTGTTGAAGTTTGTGATTCCCGTAGCATGCACGTATGGTGAACCGTTATGTGATGAAGTCAGAGCATGATTTATTTATTGATTGTCTTCCTTATGAGTGGCGGTCAGGGACAAGCGACGGTCTTTTCCTACCAATCTACCCCCCTGGGAGCATACGTGTAATACTTTGCTTCTATAACTAATAGATTTTTGCAATAAGTATGTGAGTTCTTTATGACTAATGTTGAGTCCATGGATTATACGCACTCTCACCCTTCCACCATTGCTAGCCTCTCTAATACCGCGCACCTTTCGCCGGTATCATACACCCACCATATACCTTCCTCAAAACAGCCACCATACCTACCTATCATGGCATTTCCATAGCCATTCCGAGATATATTGCCATGAAGCTTTCCACCGTTCCGTTTATTATGACACACTTCATCATTGTCATATTGCTTTGCATGATCATGTAGTTGACATTGTATTTGTGGCAAAGCCACCGTTCATAATTCTTTCATACATGTCACTCATGAGTCATTGCATATCCCGGTATACCGCCGGAGGCATCCATATAGAGTCATATCTTGTTCCAAGTATCGAGTTGTAATTCTTGAGTTGTAAGAAAATAAAAGTGTTATGATCATCATTATTAGAGCATTGTCCGAGTGAGTAAAGGATGATGGAGACTATGATTCCCCCACAAGTCGGGATGAGACTCTGGACGAAAAAAGGGGCCATAAAAAAGGCCCAAATAAAAAAAATGAGAGAAAAAGAGAGAAGGGACAATGCTACTATCCTTTTACCACACTTGTGCTTCAAAGTAGCACCATGATCTTCATGATAGAGAGTCTCCTATGTTATCACTTTCATATACTAGTGGGAATTTTTCATTATAGAACTTGGCTTGTATATTGCAATGATGGGCTTCCTCAAAATGCCCTAGGTCTTCGTGAGCAAGCAAGTTGGATGCACACCCACTTAGTTTCTTTTTGAGCTTTCATATACTTATAGCTCTAGTGCATCCATTGCATGGAAATCCATGCTCACTCACATTGATATCTATTGATGGGCATCTCCATAGCCTGTTGATACACCTAGTTGATGTGAGACTATCTTCTCCCTTTTGTCCTCTCCACAACCACCATTCTATTCCACTTATAGTGCTATGTCCATGGCTCACGCTCATGTATTGTGTGAAGATTGAAAAAGTTTGAGAACATTAAAAGTATGAAACAATTTCTTGGCCTGTCATCGGGGTTGTGCATGATTTGAATACTTTGTGTGGTGAAGATGGAGCTTAGCCAGACTATATGATTTTGTAGGGATAACTTTCTTTGGCCATGTTATTTTGAGGAGACATAACTGCTTAGTTAGTATGCTTGAAGTATTATTATTTCTATGTCAATATTAAACTTTTGTCTTGAATCTTCTGGATCTGAAGATTCATACCACAATTAAGAGAATTACATTGAAATTATGCCAAGTAGCATTCCACATCAAAAATTCTGTTTTTATCATTTACCTACTCGAGGACGAGAAGGAATTAAGCTTGGGGATGCTTGATACGTCTCCAACATATCTATAATTTTGATTGTTCCATGCTATATTATCTTATGTTTTGGACATTATTGGGCTTTATTATACACTTTTATATTATTTTTGGGACTAACCTATTAACCAGAGGCCCACCCAGAATTGCTGTTTTTTTACCTATTTTAGGGTTTCGCAGAAAAAGAATAATAAACGGAGTCCAAACGGAATGAAACCTTCAGGAACGTGATTTTCGGAACGAACATGATCCAGGAGACTTGGACCCTACGTCAAGCAACCAACAGGGAAGCCACGAGGTAGGGGGGCGCGCCTACCCCCCAGGCGCGCCCTCCACCCTCGTGGGCACCCTGTTGCTCCACCGACGTACTCCTTCCTCCTATGTATACCTACGTACCCCCAAACTACCAGATACGGAGCTAAAACCCTAATTCCACCGCCGTAACTTTCTGTATCCACGAGATCCCATTTTGGGGCCTGTTCCGGAGCTCCACCGGAGGGGGCATCGATCATGGAGGGCTTCTACATCAACACCATAGCCTCTCTGATGATGTGTGAGTAGTTTACCTCAGACCTTCGGGTCCATAGTTATTAGCTAGATGGCTTCTTCTCTCTTTTTGGATCTCTGAGGGAGTCCTGGATTAGGGGGTCTCCAGACAGCCGGACTATATCCTTTGGCCGGACTGTTGGACTATTAAGATACAAGATTGAAGACTTCGTCCCGTGTCCGGATGGGACATTCCTTGGCGTGGAAGGCAAGCTTGGCAATACGGATATGTAGATCTCCTCCCTTGTAACCGACTCTGTGTAACCCTATCCCCCGCTGGTGTCTATATAAACCGGAGGGTTTAGTCCGTAGGACAACAACAATCATACCATAGGCTAGCTTCTAGGGTTTAGCCTCTACGATCTCGTGGTAGATCAACTCTTGTAATACTCATATCATCAAGATCAATCAAGCAGTATGTAGGGTATTACCTCCATCAAGAGGGCCCAAACCTGGGTAAACATCGTGTCCCCCGCCTCCTGTTACCATCCGCCTTAGACGCATAGTTCTGGACCCCCTACCCGAGATCCGCCAGTTTTGACACCGACATTGGTGCTTTCATTGAGAGTTCTACTGTGCTGTCACCGTAAGGCTTGATGGCTCCTTCGTTCATCAGTAACGATGCGGTCCAGGGTGAGGTTTCCCTCCCCGGACAGATCTTCGTATTCGGCGGCTTCGCACTGCGGGCCAACTCGCTTGGCCATCTGGAGCAGATCGAGAGGTACGCCCTTGGCCATCAGGCCAGGTTCGGAAACTTAAACTACACTGCCGACATCCGCGGTGACTTGATCTTTGACGGATTCGAGCCCATGTCAGGTGCGCCGCACAATCACGACGAGCATGACGTAACTCTGCCATCGGATAGTGTTCGGGAGATCACACCTGCAAGTATTCCGGCCCTCAATCCGGAGCAAATTGCGCCATCCGAGGACGGGGGGATAGACCCCGCCATGGAGGCCGCACTCTCAGTGGCGATGGAGCCGGATACTGACTTCACCCCTTACGAGAGCCGTGTTGCCGAACCACTGGATTCGTCTCTGGCCACGGACTCCGAGCCGCCTGCGTCCGTGCCTATCAAATCTGATTGGGCTCCGATCATGGAGTTCACCTCCGCAGATATCTTTCAGCACTCACCTTTTGGCGACGTGCTAAATTCATTAAGGTCTCTCTCCTTGTTAGGAGATCCTTGGCCGAACTATGTCCAGCTAGAATGGGATGCAGACGATGAAGAAATTCACTGCCCACCCACCACCCACTTAGTAGCCTCTGTCGATGATTTAACTGACATGCTCGATGTCGACTCCGAAGACATCGACGACATGGACGACGATGCAGGAGAGGAACAGGAACCAGTGCCCACAGGGCGCTGGACAACCACTTCACCACATGACATATACATGGTGGATACACCCAAAGAAAGCATGACAAAGAACGGCAGGATGCATCAAAGAATATCTCCCTCGAGAAGCAATCACAGCGTCGGCATAGGCGCCACTCGAAATCCCCCCTCGACAAAAACAACGATAACAGCGCAAGAGAAAATAACACTCCAGTCGACCCCAGAGGAAATGACGACCACATTGACCCAGCGGCAGAGCACGATGAAACTGCAAACGGCGAACATAGTATGGATCCAATGTCCGAACACGGCGACGCCAAGGATAAACCTCATCAAACCCCCTCTGGGGAGGAAAACAGTCCAGATGAAGATGCACACATCATCCCGGAAACGCACTTGGAACAAGAGGACCTCCGCAGAAGGCTTATTGCCACAGCGAGGATTCTGAAGAAGCAGAAGCAAAGGCTTAAGGCCGCACAAAATACGCTCAACAGCAGGTGGAACAAAGTTCTTGACAACGAAGAAACGTATGATGAAAATTACCACACAAAGAGCTATCCAAAGCGCAAGCTATTACCTGAATTCAACGATGAGGCCTTAGAGCCCACACAGCCGAAAAATAAAACGGCCAACCGGCCAGATCAACCACCTTGTGACCGCGATAGAGCGGCTAACAAGGCCACACATAAGTCAACACACGATCTATGTGAGGACTTGCGCCAAAAATCCAGTATGACCAGATTCATCTATGGATCTAGGAAGCACGCTCCGGCACAAAACCAAAACCGAATACTACAACCGTCTGAAGCCATGATACATCCAAATACAGGGGTGCTGCACACCCCCTATGTTTCACCGATGAGGTGCTGGACCACGAATTTCCAGAAGGATTCAAACCGGTGAACATAGAGGCGTACGACGGGACCACAGACCCTGGGGTCTGGATTGAGCACTTTATCCTCCATATCCATATGGCTTGCGGAGACAATCTCCACGCCATCAAGTACTTGCCCCTCAAGCTTAAAGGACCAGCTCGACACTAGCTGAAACGCCTCCCCGAAAACTCAATTGGAAATTGGGAGGAGCTCGAGGTTGCTTTTTGGGCTAATTTTCAAGGGACCTATGTCCGACCTCCGGATGCAGACGATTTAAGTCATATAATTCAACAGCCCAGAGAGTCAGCCCGAAAGCTTTGGAACATGTTTCTCACTAAGAAGAACCAAATTGTCGACTGCCCGGATGCTGAAGCCTTAGCAGCTTTCAAGCACAGCGTCCGAGACGAATGGCTCGCCAGACACCTCGGCCAAGAAAAACCGAGAACAATGGCAGCCCTGACAAGCCTCATGACCCGCTTTTGCGCGGGCGAAGATAGCTGGTTAGCCCGCAGTAGCACCAGCGACCCAAGCACATCCGAAGTCAGGGATGGCAATGGAAAACCACGACACAGTAAAAGCAAGCGTCGAAATAAAGAAGACAACCTAGGTAACACGGCAGTAAACGCCGGATTTAGGGGCTCTCGACCAGGTTAGTGGAAAAAGCCTTTCAAAGGCAGCAGAGATGGACTGTCCAGCCTAAACAAGATTCTAGACAAACTATGTCAGATTCATGGAACCCCCGATAAACCTGCAAACCACACCCACAGATAATGCTGGGTCTTCAAGCAGGCCGGTAAGCTAAACGCCGAACACAAGGGGAGGGAGACACCAAGCGAAGACGAGGTCGAACCTCGCCAGCAAAGCACTGGAGAACAAAAAAAGTTCCCACCAGAGGTTAAAACACTAAACATGATCCACGTGACGAAGAGGAGAAGCAAACATGCACTCCGAGACATACGCACCGTAGAGCCCGTCACCCCTAAGTTCAACCCCTGGTTGGCCTGCCCGATCACTTTTGATCGTAGGGATCACCCGACAAGCATCCGACATGAAGGATTGGCTGCCTTGGAGTTAGACCCAATAATAAACGGATACCATCTCACACGAGTCCTTATGGATGGCGGCAGTAGTCTAAATTTGATATATCAGGACACAGTCCACAAAATGGGGATAGACCCGACAAAAATAAGCCACAACAATACTACCTTCAAGGGAGTAATACCAGGCCGAGAGGCCCGCTCCATGGGCTCTCTAATACTAGAGGTTGTATTCGGTTCATCCGACAACTACCGAAGTGAGAAGTTAAACTTCGACATTGCTCCAATCCGAAGCAGCTATCAAGCACTACTCAGAAGAACAACTTTCACCCGTTTTAATGCGGTACCACATTACGCTTCTCTTAAGCTTAAGATGCCTGGTCCACGGGGCACCATCATAGTTAGTGGAAATATTGAGCGTTCTCTATGCGCGGAAGAACGTGCGGCGGCTTTAATAGCCGAGCACTAGACGGCCTCACCAACCAGAATAAATGATAGGTCGTCAAGACCGCGGACACGGTTAGATGAGTCCGGCGCATCACTAGATATACCTGAGATTGGTTTGATGGTTAAACCCTCATAGACAGTACCAGGGGCTTCCCGTGTGTAATCAGGGCTAGTTCGGCTCAACTTGACTTATTATTGAAATTTTAATGGTTATCGGGAACAATCAATTGTTTTTGGCACGACAACTTTCACCTAAGTTCTTCTCTTTTACAGATGACAATCGTGCTACACCTGTCTAGGACACGACACAATGAAGACACAGGCGCAGACGTGCAACAGGGACCCGCTCAAAGGTTTATTTTCAGATTAAGACCCTGTGTAAACCTTTTTTTACTGTCTCTTGTTGTTCACATCCTCCGGATACTCAATACAACCAAGAAGAATGCTGGCGTTATTGGCATTTCACCATGTCAGAATATTGCACGTACATGGACACTCGGGGCTTATTTTTAAGGGTATTGTTCAGCCCGGAATATGTTATAAAGACCGAATACCTTAGGGAGTGTTCGGCGTCGCGAGTTTGGCCTTATATGCATCAGCTCCGAATCATGTCTTTGGTCAAATGTTGGGTTTGCTTGGCTCCCGTGTTTTGCTACCTTATGTTCCGCTCTATCGGCTAAGGCGGCACCGGGAGAACTACTGCGATTGTGCCCTGGTTCATCCGGATGAGCACCTCAGTAGAGAAAATCGAAAACTGACTGTCATGATAAAGCGCGAGACTAGTCAACCACTCGATGACTTAGCGGAATCTTCAGGATTCCTCCGCATTAACGAAGGGCTATTTCCTGGTCATGTACGTACGTGCATCGTATTCGGATGAGCGTAGAGGTACCAAGGGCTATATAGTAGCACCACCGTCAAACTCTCATGGCTAAGTGAAAGTGTTAAAGCAATATAGTATGATTGCCTCGTTCACTGCGCCACCACCTCCTTAATGGACCAAGACGTTGGATCAAGTGTGAATACATGTTTTTTGCAAAGACCCCCGCATTATATGCGTGGGGGCTGAAGCCGACGACTGCAAACTTTCAGGTTATATACATAAACGACCGCACAGGAGGCATCATAATACTTTCAGGCAAAAGTATAAACACAACCTTTATAATTCAATAACACATTGTTTTTACAATGGGAATACATGTCACTAGAACATAATATTCTTCGAGCACCAAGCCTCTATTGAACGAGCGCCTTCAAGGACTTTTTCAAACAAGTGCTCGGCCGGTACCCGGCCTACGGCCGAACTCTGGGTTGCAATAGCGGTGGCCTCCATCTCTGCCCAGTATGTCTTGACATGGGCAAGTGCCATACGCGCACCCTCTATGCACGCCGACCTCTTCATAGTGTCGATGTGCGGCACAACACCAAGGAACTGTTGCACTAAACTAAAATAACTATTCGGCCTTGGCCCTTCCGGCCACAGATGATCCACAACAGGCCTCATGGAAATCCTGGACAACCTATGGAATTTGGCCCACTCGGTCATTCGCTCATTTAACAGCAGCGGATGCACTGGAACATGGAACTGTGACCAGAATAGCCTTTCCACTTCACGATCTTTTTGATCTCTGAAGTACTCGGCCGCATCAGCAGCACTGGCTGCCAAATCCACGTATGCGTCTGCCGAACTCCATAGTTGATCAAGAGGGGCATACTCTGGATCTCCAAACTTCGTCCGCAACAAAAATGGCTTCCCAGCCGCAATATCCCCAGCTTGATGAAGCTCCTCCTTCGCCGCTCTGATTTTAGAGCGGGCTTCCTTGGCTGCTACCATGGCCTTCTCCAGGTCCGCCGCCTTCGCCCGACTTTCTTTTTCAAGAAGCTGGTAATGGTCGGCGGCATCTTTCAACTCAACGGCCATATTGGCTATTCTTTCCTTGCTTTGGCAATGCACAACCTGTTCGGCCCTCAGCTCTTCGACCGCCTTTAGAGTGGCCGCATCACTATTCCTGGCTTGTTCCTTGGCTCGGGCAAGTTCCGCCCGAATGGTCTCCACGGTGGCGGCTCCATCTGCAGTCACAACATATTAAAGATACTAGCATCATGCTCCTCTTACTATGTGTTGATCACTGGAGAAATCACATACCCTGTGCCTCGTCGAGTCGCTTGTTGACAAGCACGATGTCGGCATCTGCCGCATCAAGTTGCCGCTTCAGCTCGGCAAACTCACCAGTCCGGCTAGCCACCGGGCCTTCATCCATCTGCACATAAAGGCAGCCTAATTATTACCTGGGACTATGATCCTCTGTTTTCCGCCATTCTCGACAGCAACCAGAGTCTTAGGGGCTACTATCTGCATAGGGCACACCTAACGTGTGCGGTACTGTCAAAAACATACACTATTTCACGTACCTCAAAGCCTTTCAGCAAACTCATAAAAGCTTCGTGCAACCCGCTTTCAGTGGATGAAATCCTCTCAATCATCATACCCATTAGCGTACGATGCGCTTCTGAGATGGCCGCTCACTCCAGAAGATCCTTCAGTGCGTCCGATTGCACACCAGACGGTTCCGGACTCTTTCTGTTGCTCTCTTTAGGAGCGGAATACTGAGGACTTCGGGTGGCCGAAGGATTACCCTCTGGCCTTGGCGGATCAGGAGAAACCCTCCGCGACGACACTTCAGGGTCGCCCGCCTCATGAGACGGGGTGGCATGGGGAGGTGTTTCGCTCTCCATCATCTCCGGAAGAAGATCCCCCGAAGACGAACTCTGCCGAGAAGGGCTACGATCCGAACTACAAAGATATATGCTCCGGTTATTGTCTTCAGAAGTAATGTAGGATATTTTTACTATTAAGTACTTTTTGGTTACTTACAGCTCGGTAGAGGGCTGACCCAATTGCGGGCATTGTGCGGCAAAAGTACCCTCCGTGGCAGGACCCTCTGGTGAAGATTTCGTCCCCCGTTTGGAAACCTTTGTTTCCGGGTCTTCAGAGGTGGTGCTCTTCCTTCCTTGGGGAGAGGGTATTTCAGATTCTTCTCCCTGGTTATCCTCCTTCGCAGAGGCGCTAATTCCCCTGGTTTGGATGAATAATGAGTGAGGCCTGTTTTCAGCCTCTTTATTCCCCCCTTTATCTTCCCCTGAGGGCGCCTGATAAGGCGCTAGCTCGAGCATTCTGTCTAGTACTGGATTAGCCGAGCCTTCGGGAAGGGGGGCCGAACACCTGATCATCTTCTTCTTTGTTACCCAGTCCTGGTCAAGGAGCGACTTTTCAGAATGATGTTATGATAAATAAAAAGACAGCGTGTTCGGCCACGGGATTACTTACTTGGGTATCTGGGCGATTACAGCTCAGACCCGCATCCTTGGTGGTGTCCGGACACTTTATTTGTGGTCCGAAGAACAATTTGTACATCTCTTCGAGCGTCATGCCGAGGAAGTGCTGAATAGTTCGCGGTCCTTCCGGGTTGAATTCCCACATACGGAGGGGTCGACGTTTGCAAGGCAGGACTCGACGAACTAGCACGACTTGCATTACCGTGACCAGGCTGACAGCTCTCTCAAGGAGACCTCGGATGCGACTCTGCAATATCAGCACATCATTTACTGGCCCCCAGTTCAGCCCCTTGTTGATCCATGACGTCAGTTGTGGTGGGGGGCCCGAGCGAAAGGCAGGGGCAGCTACCCACTTGGTACTTCAGGGATCTGTGATATCAAACCACTCCCGTTGCCATTAATCGGACACCTCTAGGAAGGAACCCTCTAGCCACGGAACATCAGCACTTCTGCTTATTATGGAACCTCCGCACTCTGTGTGTCGCCCCTCTATCATCTTTGGCTTCACATTGAAAGTCTTGAGCCACAGGTTGAAGTGTGGGGTAATGCGGAGGAAGGCCTCACACACGATGATGAACGACGTGATGTGAAGGAGGGAATCCGGGGCCAGGTTATGGAAATCTAGCCCATAATAGAACATGAGCCCCCTAACAATGGGATCCAGAGCAAGGCCTAGCCCTCGGAGGAAGTGAGAGATGAATACAACGCTCTCGCCGGGTTCGGGAGTGGGAATGACCTGCCCTCGAGCAGGCAGCCTGTGCGAGAATTTGAGGGTCAAATACCTGGCCTCTCTTAGCTTCTTGATGTCTTCCTCTATGACAGAGGAAGGCATCCACCGACCTTGGAGGTTGGATCCGGACATGGTTGAAGGTCCGAAGCACCTGACCTGAGCCTTGGGTGTTGGAACACGAGGCGGGGGAAGGATTCGATTGAGCACGAGAGGGAAAAAGGACAGGTGTTGGCCTCTCTATAAAGAGGGTGAATATCAAGCGTCCTGCTCGTGGCCATTTGGGACTTGCCTAAAATTGAGGAGTCATACCAACGGGCACGATTGGGTTACCCACGTCCGTATTGATGAGAATCTCGTAATAAGGGGGACACGATCTCTGCTTCGACAAGACGTGTCAAGAAAACCACCTCGCGATATGTGCAGCGCTGGTTGAGAAAAATGGTTCAAATAATGACCAGGCCATGGCATGATGTCATGTTGCTAAACGTGTCAGCAGATTAGATTTGTGGAAATATTATTCTCTCTATCATCGTCATTGAAGCCTGGTTCAGGGGCTACTGAGGGAGTCCTGGATTAGGGGGTCTCTGGATAGCCGTACTATATCCTTTGGCCGGACTGTTGGACTATGAAGATACAAGATTGAAGACTTCGTCCCGTGTCCGGATGGGACTTTCCTTGGCGTGGAAGGCAAGCTTGGCAATATAGATATGTAGATCTCCTCCCTTGTAACCAACTTTGTGTAACCCTAGCCCCCTCCGGTGTCTATATAAACCGGAGGGTTTAGTCCGTAGGACAACAACAATCATACCACAGGTTAGCTTCTAGGGTTTAGCCTCTACGATCTCGTGGTAGATCAACTCTTGTAATACTCATATCATCAAGATCAATCAAGCAGGACGTAGGGTATTACCTCCATCAAGAGGGCCCGAACCTGGGTAAACATCATGTCCCCCGCCTCCTGTTACCATCTACCTTAGACGCACAGTTCGGGACCCCCTACTCGAGATCCGCCGGTTTTGACACCGACAATCTCAATACAAAGTTCTCCCCCTCTCTTGTGGAGATCTATTCGATGTAATCTTCTTTTGCGATGTGTTTGTTGAGATCGATGAATTGTGGGCTTATGATCAAGTTTATCTATGAACAATATTTGAATCTTCTCTGAATTCTTTTATGTATGATTGGTTATCTTTGCAAGTCTCTTCGAATTATCAGTTTGGTTTGCCCTACTAGATTGATCTTTCTTGCAATGGGAGAAGTGCTTAGCTTTAGGTTCAATCTTGCTGTGTCCTTTCCCAGTGACAGTAGGGGCAGCAACAGACGTATTGTATTGTTGCCATCGAGGATAACAATATGTTTTTTATCATATTGCATGAATTTATCCCTCTACATCATGTCATCTTGCTTAAAGCATTACTCTATTCTTATGAACTTAATACTCTAGATGCATGCTGGATAGCGGTCGATGTGTGGAGTAATAGTAGTAGATGCATGCAGGAGTCGGTCTACTTGTCTCGGACGTGATGCATATATACATGATCATACCTAGATATTCTCATAACTATGCTCAATTCTGTCAATTGCTCAACAGTAATTTGTTCACCCACCGTAAAATACTTATGTACTTGAGAGAAGCCACTAGTGAAACCTATGGCCCCCGGGTCTATCTTCCATCATATTAATCTTCCAACACTTAGTTATTTTTATTTCCTTTTATTTTACTTTGCATCTTTATCATAAAAATACCAAAAATATTATCTTATCATATCTATCAGATCTCACTCTCGTAAGTGACCGTGTAGGGATTGACAACCCCTTATCGCGTTGGTTGCGAGGATTTATTTGTTTTTTGTGTAGGTGCGAGGAACTCGCGCGTAGCCTCCTACTGGATTGATACCTTGGTTCTAAAAAACTGAGGGAAATACTTACGCTACTTTGCTACATCATCCTTTCCTCTTCAAGGGAAAACCAACGCAGTGCTCAAGAGGTAGCACCCGTGCACGCCCCTCCACCCACCGTGGCGCTTGCCCCCGTGCGTTTGCTGCACCTGCTGCGCCCGTGCATGCCCCTACACCCATCGCGGCGCCGGTCCCCGTGCGTTTGGCTGCACCCACCACGCCCATGTCCGTGCCCATGCGTGTCCCCCAGCGGCATGGGACACTGCCGTTGATCGCTACCTCTCAGCGACGCCAGTTGCCGTCCTCCCGTGCCCCGCCCGTTGATCGCGCGACGACATGATGTTTGATTTGCAAGTGAAGAACATTTTGTGCTGCCTGAAGACTTCAACAACGGCGTCCCGGAGGACGACAACGACAGCACGGCACGCCGCCACCGCCACCGCTGGAAATAGTTTTTTTGGGGTTTAGTACTGTATCTCGAATTCTTGATCATATGAATATAAATTCAAAGTGTGACTGAATGAAAGATATGGTTTGAACGAACTTGCATTTTTCTCTCTTAATGTATAGACTTATCAAACGGTTTCTTTTGAAAAAAACGTCAATGGTTTTTAAATATAAATAACTCATCGCAAAAGTTTTAGTTAGAACACCCGTATGCAAAACGATAGCTTCCCCAGGAAGCCAAGGGAAAATATGCCGAGTAGGATTTCTGCATCCCTTCAACGCAAATGGTTGTTTTGCATGACCCGGGTGCAACCACGTACAAACAATTGGGTAAGATTTGCATATCTGTCATTTTCGGTATGTTGCCATTTCTCAATCTGGAAAGATTGACATTTGTTTATCTAGTAACATTGCCATTTGTCAACCTTGTAACACTGCGATTTGTCAAAACATGCAGCTACAACTCACTAGCACTATCTAATTTTTGCAACTAAAATCACTAGCACTTTCATATGGACACCACTAGCAGGCGTGAGTTCATGGACGCATATGCAAATGTACCATTGATTACATACAACAAGTCATCAACCCACAACGACAACGAGGATACACATTGGATTATAGATCATTTCTAACAAAACATTCTAGTAAAGTTTTTCTCACACAACAAATAACAAAGCGATGAAATGAACTTCAGATCAACCACTCGTCGGCGTTCAAAACGCTAGCTTTGAACAAGAAGTGATTCTCGAAGGGCCAGCTACTGTCAATCTCAAGACCAATGCGGGACTGATCATCCAGGCTGACGCAGCCTACTATATCACGACTAGGGTAGGGAACCACCGCAATGTCCGAGGTATAGATACAGTTGCTTCTCATAAATGGTAGTAACGTTGAGTCAACAGCAGCTGGATCGCCTTCCACCATCATTGGATAGTTTTGTCCAAGGAAGAGCGAGTTTCCTCCAAGACTTTAAATACTAAACCAGGGAGAAGGTGTTGGCGCTAGTACACCAGTATCCATCCCAAATACCCTGCAACAGATGTTGGAATAGGTCCGTAGAGTGCGAACATATGAGACAACACATGCTTCCTTAGTAACATCAGCAGTGCCCCGTATACAGACAAGAAGGTGATCCATCAGAATAAGTTGCCAGGAGCCAATGAGTATATGGGTCCTTCTCGTCCTCATGCTCGTGAATAAAATTTTCAAGTATAGGTGGTGGAATGTCCAAAGGACCTTGGACACACAAGAAGGTTAATTAGTAAAGGGAAACTAGCTAACCCGCATGCATTTGGAGGAAACAGTTATAATTATAGTGGAAGACAAACGTACCGAAATCATGAGGATTCCCTGCAAAAATAGTGCCATGAGTGGTGGCAGCAAACACAAGATCCTCATATTGAATTGCATCATGGTACTCATCCATGTATAGAAACTGATTTTTGAGCAATATCCATCGAGGAGTGGAAGTAAGGAAGGCAACAAGCTTGTCGAAGATAGCATCAACTTCATAGTTCGTGTAATCCCAAGAGCGGTTGGGAACTCGACAAATTGCTATCTTTCGTAGATGACAGTTACCATGATCGTATTTGAACTCATGTAGACCATCTATGTGCTCAACCTCTGGGCAGTCTAAGATTTTTGGAAGTGGAACCCGGTGACGAGTGTACACATTCACAAGTTCCCACTCGCAGTTGTACCCAATATAAACAACCCAATCTCCATTTGCGCCTGCCCAAGCCTTTCCCTCAAGTGATGGCATCTTAACATCATATGTATCATTATCAAGCGGCATCAACTTACACAAGGCGAGGCTTCCCTCATCCCCACGCCAGTCAGTAGGGTCACGACAAAGAAGATAAGGGAGATCAAACCGCTCCTGGACCCTTGGGTTCACTACAAAAAAATACACTTCTGCGATGATACGTGTTTGTCACAGTAGGTCACGTTTTCTGTCATGCATGTACATCCATGACAAATTTATGACAGAATGAAGATAGTCATACCTGTGCTGTCGTACAAGTGTTCCATGACATTACCAAAATTATCATCACGAAAGAGTCCACTTCCATGATGATAAATCGTGCGTCATAGAAGTGCTTTCGTCAAGGGTGACCGACATGTGGCATCCACCGTAACGGGACGTCGTTAAGCTATCGGGTCCGGTTTTGGATCTGATAACCCGCTAACAGCCACGACCAACGCCGATTTTCCACATGTAAAATTCTAATTGGCCGATGAAACCACGCATCAGCTCCGCGTTGGCATAGGTGTCACTCATCCAACGGTCGAGATGGGCCTATGATATGTTGACACGTGGGCGGGCCCAAAAGTGGCCGATAAATTTTAAATGGGCTGGCCCAACTAAAGGCCCACAATATTTAGCGGACCATAATGGGCCAACCCAGCTAAAGGCCCACAAGATTTTGCAGACCAAAATGGGCCGGCCCAGCTAAAGGCTCACAAGATTTAGCGGACCACAATGGGCTAGCCCAGCTAAAGGCCCACAAGATTTTGCAGACCATAATGGGCCGGCCCAGCTAAAGGCCCAACATTCTCAGTTAAGGCCCGTACAGCTAGTGTCAAATCGGCCCATCAATGGCCTGTCCTAAACATGTCATCATCGCGGCCCATGGTCACTTCTGGCCCGTTAACAGTCCGCTAAGTATATGGGCCGAATTATGGCCGTGTGTATTTCCGGCCTGTTAAAGGTCCCGCTTCATTTGGGCCCATTTACATTCCATTGAAACTTTTGTCCCATAAACGACTGTGAAGGATTTGGGTCATATTCGGCCATGTCTGACATTCGGCTTGTTAGATGCCCACTATAGATTTGGGCCACTTTCGGCCTGTTATGATTTTCGGCCTGTTAACGTCGGACGAAATCCATGGGCCATATGTGTCCCAACATCACATCGGGCCCATTAACAGCCCATATAAAAATGACGATAATCTAGCCCGACCGAACTTCCGGCCTGTTAAAGGACCGTGTATTAGGTCGGCGCATTTACGGCCCGTCTGAATTTCGGCCTGTGAAAGATCCACATCGTAAATGGGCCACCATTTCGGCCTGCTAAGACCAGTGGGTTATTTGGCACAACCAGGGCCCATTCTCACTTTTGGTCTATTAAAGGCCCATGTTTTTTATGGGCTCGAGATATTTACACCTGTAAACGGCCTATTGTTATTGAGGGCCCAAATTATGTTTAGGCATGTTAAAGGCCCACTATGGGCACATGCCTACCAGAAAAATATGAAAGCTTATGCTGATTTAGGCCGAGATATTTTTAATGGGCTACATGCAAATTTCGACCCATAATCGTTTTTAGCCCAATTGGAATGGGCCCGACGAATGTTGGCATGTTGGGATCCTACGATGCTTTCGGCCGAATACATTACTAAGATAAACCTACACCATACAAAAATAGCATCGTAATTACTGCAGCCTTTGGCAGCATCATAAATGCTGTATCACAACAAAATAAATTCCAACCATACAACAAAAGGCATGTTGGCATAAAGTTTATAGTCCTTGCAGATAAAAGCACCATCAGATGTATAGAAGCACAGATCATTTGACCTAAGTGCTAATGTTTCAGGCTATAGAATCTGATGGAGCAGCATGATCTTCACCTTTTTCCGCCATTGCTCTTGAACAACGAAGCGAATGTCTGATAGTATGGTTTCAAAACCATTCATATCTTGACGGCAAAGTTTTCCCATGGAACAAATGATATGTTAAGACAACTGTGTATAAAAGTGAACAGAGTAACTGACATTGGCTGCAAACCAAGTAGTTAAATGAACACAGCTTAGTACCAATCAGTTCAAAGGCATGAGAAGTAAGGACTTACAGCAGCGGCTTGGTGTGGCAATCCTTAAAGATTTACACTGCATTCAGTCTAGGTTCTTTTTGGTCTGCATAGGCTTTCCTTCGTATTTGGAACAAGTCAATATAGATAGGATAATATGGCATAGAAAAAAAGAAGGAAGTAGCAACTATTTAGAAGAGCATCGCAGTGTGCAATATAGCTACGAGATCGTGTTGTCTGTTCGAATTTCACTTTCGAACGGTTGGACTTTTTCTTCAAACAGTTAGCCTACAAGAAGATACACTTGTAAGGCACATACATAAATACAAGTTCAATATGTGGTCTGATCAAATACATATAGCCTACTTGATACTTTGGATCAGACCAGCGTTTAACGAGGGCTGTCTAGTCTTCATCTATAATATATTCCACTGGAGATGTTTGGGCGATTTCATTGTTAGCCTTGCCTTCAAAGTGAGATTTTCTAAGGGAGTACCGATACTGTCGCAGAGCAGACTGAAAAACATGAGTGCATGCTTGTTTAGTTGCATCATCTTTCGGATCCAACTCGAACCTCATCTGTTGAAAAAAGAATGTGAGTCTTATTAGGAGGAAGCTAGAAAGTATGGGACAAAGCAAGACAATATTACTAATTATGATGAATAACATTACTTATGGATAAATGGTCAAGGAAGGTGTTAAACTGGGTATTGTCTTTCTCAATCCTATACTGGATCCACGTTGGGAGGATACGTGCATGACACCTAACGGCAACGACTGCCTCTGATACTAACTTGGATGACTCTGTAGCATCACGTGGCCTTTTTAAACATGCCTCAAAATGGATCTCCATTCTTCCTCCTTTAGATTTTGTTAATTTGTCAAGCATTATCCCTGATGTCTGTTTCCGCTTGCGCCGTGGTGCTAGTTCAACAACGAATATGGAAACTGTTAGTGTACATCAAACTGTGAGAGTACATATAAAGGAGCATGCAACTGCAACTTGACTCAGTCAGGTATTGTCTTGGTGTTGATGCTCATGAGGTTCATCTGATCTTGCCAAGTCCTGTTGTGTCAGCAGTGCTTCAGAAGTAGTGTTAGGTGTGAAGGAAGCTTGGGAACTGGCCAGTTCCGGAGCAAACGAACAAGTAACTCGTTGAGATGCTGGTATAGTTGAAGCGGATGCTGCAGCTGGTGGAGCAGGTGATACTATGTTTGTAGATTTAGCCGATGGACTTGGACCTTCTACTGCACAATAAGTACCAGCAGAATCTAGACAACAGATCCTTTTCTATTTCACCCGACGAGTAACAACACTCCCTACTATATTATTTTTCTTGCTCTTTTTTGACTTTGCTATGTCAAGCCGTACCCACAACACAAAAGAATAAAATTGCTCTTCAAAACTCATTGATGCATGATACAGGCAAGCAATACTTTGATGTAAGACAACCGTATGAGGATGGAATATGTAAGAAAACAGGACGGCATGACATATTCACAGCTACGATGTGTAAACTAAGCAGAACGAATTTCAAGAAAATAGAAGTAATGCAAGCTAGACACCATGTGAAAGATGCAACCAATATTACTCTGCCAAGTTAAAAGTGTCTTGTCATAAGTGGCAATTCGAAAAATTAGAAGTAGTACAACGTAGAAATCAATGCAAGATGCAACCACTATCAAACTGCCATGTTAAAAGCGTCCAATCATGAGTGACTGATGCGGGATACACAACAACAGTACTTTGATGTAAGAACATGGTATGATAGATAGATGCAGTGTATTCTAGACACAGAACGCCATGTCATATGCACATTTATAACGTATAAACTCAGCAGGTGCAATTTAATCAAAATAGAAGAAATAGAGGCTAGACAACATATGCAACATGAAACCAATTATCACACTGTCAACTTAGAGCAAGCACCTGCGATGGTGGAGTACGGGAGATGAACTCATCATGTAGACTTGGGACTTCAACTTCATTAGCAGTAGCAGTGGCAAATCTAGAGAGTCTCTGTTTGCGTCGGTGCGGAGGACCACCAACATCCCGTACCTTACTATTTTCCTTCCTATTTTCTGATATTGCCTTATGAAGTCAAAACCACAAGAAGATGAATAAAATTAGCACTGCATAACTGGTTCATGCATGATACAGACGAACACTACTTTGATGTAAGGCAAGCGCATGATAGGAGGATGGACTATATACAAAAAAGACAGCGTTTCATATTCACACGTACAATAGGAGGATGGAATATGTATGAAAAAACAGTAAACGGAAGGCATTTCAACAAAATTAGAAGAAATTAAAGCTAGTCTCCATATGAACATGCAACCAATATCACTCTATCAGGTAAAAAGTGTCTCATCGTAAGTGCCATTAGAAGAAATTAGAAGCAGTACAAGCTAGAAGACAATGCAAGATGCAACCTACATCACAGTCCCAAGTTAAATGTGTCTTATGGGTAAGTGATCGTTGCAGGTATAAGTTGTAAGCTACACAGATGCAATTCAACATAATCAGAAGCAATACAAACTAGACATCATACGGAAAATGCAATCACGTGTAATAGTTCCAAGTTAGAGCAAGCACCTGTGATGGTGGAGTAGGGGAGATGTGCTCATCATGTACACGTATGTTCTAGAAACAGGAACACATGTCATATTCACAGGCATTATGTGTAAAGTAAGCAGATGCAATTCAACAAAGTTAGAAGCAATACAAGCTAGACATCATACGCAACATGCAACCACATATAATAGTGCCAAGTTAGAGCAAGCACCTGTGATGGTGGAGTAGGGGAGATGTGCTCATCATCTACACAGCTACGTTGACTGTCCAGCCTTGTGTTGTCTTGCGAATCTTGTTGGGAGGATGGCGGAGTAGAATCTGTAGAGACCCCTTATTTGAGTTGCTCCGAAGGACCACCATCATCCACTGCTGGACTAATTTCCTTCAGCTGTAATGATTTTGCATTGTGAAGTCAAACCGATAAGAAAAAGGAATAAAATTCGCTCTTTAGAAGTCATTCATGCATGATACTGATGAACACTACTCAGATGAAAGGCAAACACATGATGCGAGGATGGAATATGTATGAAAAACAGGATGGCATGACATATTCACACCTATGATGTGGTAACTAAGCAGAAGGCATTTCAACAAATTAGAAGCACTGCAAGCTAGACACCATATGAAAGATGCAATCAATATCACTCTACCAAGTTCAAACTGTATGGTGTTTCAAGAAATTAGAAGCAGTTCATGCTAGAAATCATATGCAAGACACAACCAATATCATAGTGGCAACTTAAAGGTGCCTTATCATAAGTGACTGATGCGGGATATGCAAGAACAGTAGTCTGATGTAAGAACATCGTGTGATCAGATGTAGTATGTTCTACAAACAGGAACATATGTCATATTCACAGGCATTATGTGTAAAGTAAGCAGATGCAATTCAACAAAGTTAGAAGCAATACAAGCTAGACATCATACGCAACATGCAACCACATATAATAGTACTAAGTTAGAGCAAGCACCTGTGATGGTGGAGTAGGGGAGATGTGCTCATCATCTACACAGCTATGTTGACTATCTAGCCTTGCGTTGTCTTGCGAATCTTGTTGGGAGGATGGCAGAGTAGAATCTGTAGAGAACTTCCGTTTCAGTTGCTTGGAAGGACCACCATCATCCAATGCCTTGCCAATTTCCTTCAGCTTTATTGATTTTGCATTGTGAGGTCAAACCGACAAGAAAAAGGAATATAATTCGCTCTTCAGAACTCATTCATGCATGATACCGACGAACACTACTCTGATGAAAGGCAAAGTCATGATACGAGGATGGAATAGAAAATGGACGGATTGACATAGTCACACCTATGATGTGGTAACTAAGCAGAAGGCACTTCAACAAATTAGAAGCACTGCAAACTAGACACCATATGGAAGGTGCAATCAATATCACTCTGCCAAGTTAAAAGTGTCTCGTCATAGGTGGCATTCATCAAACTAGAAGCAATACATGCTAGAAATCATATTCAAGACGCAAACCAATATCACACTGCCAACTTAAAGGTGTCCCATCATAAGTGACTGATGCAGGATACACAAGAAGAGTAGTTTCATGTAAGAACATTGTGTGATAGATAGATATAGTATGTACCAAAAACAGGAAAGCGTGTCATATTCACACGTATCATGTGTAAGCTAAGCAGATGTAGTTTACACTAATTAGGAGCAATACAAGCTAGACACCATATGCAACATGCAACCAGATATCACACTGCCAAGTTAGAGCAAGCACCTTGGATGGTGGAGTAGGGGAGCGGAGACTTGGACCTTATAATGCACTATCAGTACAAGGAGAATCGGTACAGATGCTCCGTTTACGTTGCTGCAGAGGACCACCATCATCGCCTTCCTTACTCTTTTCCTTCCTCTTTCTTGATTTTTCCTTGTCAAGTCAAACCCACAAGAAAAAGGAATAAAATTTGCTCTTCAGAACTCATTGATGCATGATACTAACGAACACTACTTTCATGTAAGGCACCCGCATGATAGGAGGATGGAATATGTATCAAAAATAGGACGACGTGACATATTGACATGTATGATGTATAAAGTGTAAACTAAGCGCAAGGTGCTTGAACTTGTTAGAATTAATGCAAGATAGAAACCATGTGAAAGATGAAACCAATATCACTCTGCCAAATTAAAAGGGTGCCCTAACAAATGTATTTGACCAAATTAGAAGCAATACATGGCAACAAGCTAGAAATAATATGCAATATCCAATGAGTAAAGGTGACTCATCGTAAGTGATTGATGTAGGATACAGAAGAGAGGTAGTTTCATGTAAGAACAAGGTTAACACATAGATGTAGTGTGTACCAAAAATAGGAAGGCATGTCATATTCACAGGTATAATGTGTAAACTAAGAAGATGCAATTTACCCTAATTAGAAGCATTACAAGCTAGACACTGTATGCAACATGCAACCACATATCACACTGCGAAGTTAGAGAAAGTACCTGTGATGGTGGTGTGGGGGAATTGTGGTCGTCAACTAGAGAGCTATGTTGACTATCTTCATTTAGCCTTGCTGTTTCTTTAGAATCATGTGGAGAGGATGACACTGCACTGTTTAAACGAGTATGGCGTCTCACAGTAACCCACTGGGGTGACTGTCTCATCATAAGTGATTGACGAGGGATACAAAAGAGCATTAGTTTGATCTACGAACATGGTTAATTGACATATGTAGTATGTATCAAAAATAGGAAGGCATGTCATTATCAAAGGTATAATGTGTAAAGTAAGCAGATGCAATTTAACCAAATTGGAAGCAATTCAAGCTAGACACCTGATACGTATCCAACGTATCTATAATTTTTGATTGCTCCATGCTATATTATCTACTGTTTTGGACATTATTGGGTTTTATTATCCACTTTCATATTATTTTTGGGACTAACCTATTAACCAGAGGCCCAGCCCAGAATTGTTGTTTTTTGCTTGTTTTAGGGTTTCGAAGAAAAGGAATATCAAACGGAGTCCAAACGGAATGAAACCTTCGGGAACGTGATTTTCTCAAGAAACAAGACCGGGGAGACTTGGACCCTACGTCAAGACACAAAAGAGGATACCACGAGGTAGGAGGCGCGCCTACCCCCCAGGCGCATCCTCCACCCTCGTGGCCCCCCTATTGCTCCATCGACGTACTCCTTCCTCCTATATATACCTACGTACCCCAAACGATCAGATACGGAGCCAAAACCCTAATTCCACCGCCGCAACTTTCTGTATCCACGAGATCCCATCTTGGGGCCTGTTCCGGAGCTCCGTCGAAAGGGGCATCGATCATGGAGGGCTTCTACGTCAACACCATAGCCCTTCCGATGAAGTGTGAGTAGTTTACCTCAGACCTATGGGTCCATAATTATTAGCTAGATGGCTTCTTCTCTCTTTTTGGATCTCAATACAATGTTCTCCCCCTCTCTTGTGGAGAACTATTCGATGTAATCTTCTTTTTGCGGTGTGTTTGTTGAGATCGATGAATTGTGGGTTTATGATCAAGTCTATCTGTCGCGGGTTTCTCACGGCAGATGTCCTCGTGAAAGGACTTAGTCGTGGAGCCATCGCAACGGGTTAGCTTAAAGGGGTTAAACCGGACAAGGGGACACGGGGAATTTATGCTAGTTCGGCCCCTTCGATGAAGGTAAAAGCCTACGTCTAGTTGTGTTTGATATTGTTGGGGTTTCGATGACCAGGGAGCGAATCCGCTTTGACTGGTCCTCGAGTTGTTGTTTTTCTGTCTTCAAACCGTGGCTGGGTCATCCCTTTATATACACAGGTTGACGCCTACCGGTTTACAGAGTCCCGATGCCAGATCAAGAGGTGTCTGGCTCGGTCTCTATTCCTCTAATTTACAATACAAGTTTACATGATAAAGTCGGTTTACATCTACAAGCTTTAATCCGTCTTTGGGCCTTGGGCCTTCTTAAAGCGCTAGTATCTTCTCATCTTCATGGGCTTCAATCTTCATGGAGCTAACCCGGCCACTCCTAGCCGGTTTACCTCCAGTAACCATATCCCCAACATTAGGCCCCAGATTGATTTGAACTTATTCATGTCAATCTTCAATACTTAGAAAAATTCTTGCCCTGGCACCTTCGTATAAATCTGGTAAATCACCGTGACGTCATCCTTCAAATCCGCAGTAAATCATTATGACGTCATCTACCCGTTGAAGCTGAAGATACCCTTCATTAATGAACGTTCAACCCTCGAGGCGACATCATTATTAACTATCCATTTCCAACTCCTCGATTTACGCACCCGTCGCTTATCGGTTCACCTTATAAATAGGACCACGGGCCCTTCTCTTTTCCCCTTCATCTCCTTCACATCTTCTTACTCCTTCCGACATCTCTGTCCCTGAGCACCGCCGCCACCACCAAGCTTTGCCTCTGTCTCTCCGCCGGCCGCTGCATCAACCTGGTTGCACCAAAAAGCTGTGGTGCTCCTTCGCTGCTTCAATCAGTCTCTGTAAGTCTTTCCCTTCCCCCTTTGTAGATATGTTTAGGGTTCCCTCATTCTTCTCAGTTCGTCGAAGTTCTTCAGGGCTCCAGTACGGCTCTTCCCTATTCCTCCTTATCTATGGATAAAAAACTTCAAGCTTGATATATTGCTCATAATGGTTTACCTTCCGCTACCACAACCTACCTTTTGTACGCGAAAAACTGATCTGAACCATTACGAACTGCTTTGGGTCCAACCCTTTTAGGTCAAAATATTTTTGCCTTCCTGTCTTTCAGTAGATCCAAAATTTCCATGTCCCCTTGTGGAACCTGTTTCACCTTACTTAGTCATTTTGACCTTGGATCTATATCCTCTTTACCACATAGGCGGTTTACCTTTGTGAAAACAACCTATCACATACCATTAGTCCCCTAGTGAACCGGCAAGCCCTATTTACCTCCATTGTTATAATCCGGTTTAACAACATGTGTATACCTTTGTTCTGATATTACCTTGTCATTCATTATTGTATCAGCCTCCGGTTTACGCAATCTTACATAGCTGTATATCTTTATTCTGTCGCACCTTACGTATCACCATGAATGATTTGTAAACCGGTATTTCCTTTTCAGCTGTTCGTTTGCAATGGCCAAACAGTTTTATGCTTGCAATTGGGCTCCTTCCCGGGTTACCAAAGAAGAGTTGAATGGAATGGTCAACATTGGCACTTTGCCCAAAAAGACTGAGATTCAGTGGCGAGTCCCAGGAACAGAGAATCCACCTACCCTGATATAGGGTGAGGTGGTGGTTTTTGCTGACCACATAGGCCGTGGTTTCAAACCGCCCGGGTCGAAGTTTTTCCGAGATATTCTTGCCAGTTTCCAAATCCATCCTCAAGATATCGGACCCAACTCGGTGTCCAATCTATGCAACTTCCAAGTCTTCTGTGAAGTGTACTTACAAGAAGAACCAACTGCTGAGCTGTTCCGGGACTTTTTTCATCTGAACCGGCGTACAGAATTTATAAATGGTCCCAAGACTGAACTTGGTGGTGTCTCTATTCAAAAGCGGAAAGAAGTTGAATTCCCTCATGCCAAACTGCACGGTCACCCTAAGGAATGGAACCAGATTTGGTTCTACTGCATAGATACCTCTCCTGAAGATGAGAACCCTCTTCCAGGCTATCGTGGTCACCGGCTTTCCAACACTTATCCATTGCCGCAACGTTTAACTTCTATGGAACGGGCCAAATATGCCCCTCAACTCACCAAGCTCCGGGCCTTTATGGACAACGGTTTATCAGGCGTTGATTTTGTGCGTTGCTGGATATCTTGGAGCATCTTGCCACTAAGCCGCCGCCCCGGTTTAATGTGTGAATACACTGGTGAATTAGAAGACCCCCAACGCCACATCAACATTCAGGTAACCGATGAAGAGGTCACTGAAGGCGTTAAGAAAATTTTGAATGAAATGGAATCAGTCTGTCGCCAAACCGACTTGAACCCCTTCTACACTCAAAATAAACCGCCTACTATAAGCACTATGCTTCCTTTTTATCGTTGATATCTTTAAATTGTTCAACTTGTAAACTTTCTTCTGTTTGTGTATAAACAGGGTGATGATCCTTTCTGGAAGCGGAAATCCGCAGATAAAGCGGCAAAGCCATCCCGTCCAAAAACCAAAGCCGTCAAGCGAACCTCAAAGCGGAAAACAGCCGAACGTATCAACATGGAACTTGATGAAGATGCAGAGGAACCGGAAGTTGAGGTAGAACTTGACTCCCTTGGCTCCCTTTTCATGCATCTCATTAACAATGATCTTTATCAGGAGGACGTAGAAGGCAGCCAGGCTAATGATGTAGAGGTAATTACCCTTTCCTCCGGTTCAGACTCTATGCCAACACAAAAAACCCGTCAAGCGGTCCGGAAAGTAAGCTTTTCTCATCCTCTTGCTTACTTGGATCCAACATTTATTTTGAAGACGCAGCAGCATGAAGCTCGCCGGACAACCCGGCACAGCGGCCAACAGGTCACTTCGGCCGGTTTACCTGATACCCCGGTTCGGAAGCGCCGATCTGAGGTCTCCCCCACTTCTGACAATTCTTATCCCAAGGCAGGTTATTTCAGACAACCTCTTAATCCGTCCGATTCAAATTATCAGGTGACACCTCCCTCATCCTCTGGCGAGTCAACAACAACCCAACTCCCTCCTCTCAAAACTGTAGCTGGGTAAGTACTCAAACCCTTTCTTCGAATGTTTTACATATTCTGAGTAATATGCTAAATTTTCACCTCTTTTATTTTTGTTTGCAGAGCTAAAGCCAGACCCAGCAAAAAAGCTCGGGTGAACAATCCATCTGAAGACCAGGTGGTTCTTGAACAGGAGCAAACAGATGAGCCAGACCAAACTCGTGAACCGGAGGGTCCCCATCCTGACGCTACCTTTGATGAGCCACCCCCTCAAGACCGGAATATCAATGAACAAACTGAAGCTGATACTACTGTTCCTGATACTGAACCGGCAGCTCCAATCTAGGCTAGTCCGGTGAGAGTTACTAGCACTCCACCATCACCCACAAAAACTACTGGAGGCCTAGGAGATGACGTTATCATTACTGGCATGTGCCACAACTCTCCTGGCCATCCTGTAATCTTGGCCAAACATAGCGCCAAAGAAGAGTGTGCTGCCATGGAGAAGGGTAAATGGAGCACTGATTTGTCAAGTTATGCTCATCTCAGCGCTGAAGAACTCCATTCCGGTTTTTTAAACCGTCTGCACTCAAACCGAGATTATGAGGCCGGTTTGGTGAACTTGATGAAGGAACGCTATGAGGTATTTTCATCTCCCTTTATTTCTTGATTCCAAAGTTGAAACACTAGCCCAAGTAGCCCCCAAGGGCCGTTTTATGATGTTAATCTTAAACCGGGACTTTGTAATACTTTAATCCTCTCCTGCCGACCCTCAATATGTCAGGTCCTTAGTGAAAACAAAATCGATACTTTACCAATGTAGTTATGTAGCTTTCATCAGTGTAGCCCCCAAAGGCCGGTTTAGCTTTGCGAGGTAACCAGGTCTTGAATCCATGCGTCAGTTTTGAACAGATGTACATTAGCCCCCAAGTGTCAAGGATAATGCTTGCATTGTTCTTGAGACTTATAAAAGATGTATTGATAATAGAGCAAATAGGCATTAGCCCCCAAGTACGAAGTGCATAACTTGTTATACGCTTAGTACTTAGAAAATACATATCCTGTTGTTGACATATCTTCGCTGTTACAGGCCGAGCTAAGCAATAGAGATGCCCGAACCGCTGACCTACAAGAGAACGTAAAGTCCCAACAAGCAGAGGCTGTGAAAGCCAAGGAGGAGCTGACCAATGCCCTGACAGCTATGGAAAAGCTAAAGGAGACTTTTAACAAGGAGCGTGCTGACTGGGAAACCGAAAAGGCCGGTTTAACCAAAAGAGCTGAGGATGCCGAAGCAGCCCTGAAGCCAGTTGTAGATGAACTAACTGGCTTGAAGCGGCAAATCAACGCCATGATGTCCGCTGTATTTGGTAAGTATCTCCTTATGCTGTTTGTCCAATTCATGAGATCTTATTGTTTACCAGTTTGGCCGATATTAAACCATGATAGGCACTCGCATTACTCATCTGGGCGCTGATATGCGGATGAAGCTTAAAGCGGCTTACACCTTAATAGAACAGCTTTACTCTGGATCCCAGCGTGCTATATGCACTGCAGCCTACAATAAACCGGCACCAACACTGATAAAAGAAACCCTTGAGAAGCTGGCCATGCTACCAGCCCGGATTACTGAACTGAAGAAGGCAGCCGCAAGAGCAGGAGCGCTGACCGCACTAATCCGGGCCAAGGCATGGATTCCGGATCTTGAAGTGGATGACATTACTAAAGGATATCCAGGTGTGAAGGAGGATGGTTCAAACTTCAACAATGATGATCTCCGAAGGCTGACAAAGGAGATGCGGCCAATAGCCAGCAAACTGGCAGAAGACACAGACTTATCTCATTTCCAGCCGGCTTACGACACTGAAGGGAAGAGACAGCCTGCCGAAATCCATGAAGTCGAAGAACTTGTGCCTCCAATCCGTAAGCATACTTACGCTCCTGACATTAACCCCTCCAGCCTTATCCATGAAGAAGCCGTGTTTCAAGCTTTAACCGGAATCGATTGGTCAACGGTTGATTTCCAGCGTCTGGGGAGGGATGAAGAAGAAGTGATTGCACCAAATGATCCTCAACCGTCAAGCCGTCCAGACGAAGCATCTTAAACCGGCAGCCGGTTTACCAGCTACTGTGTGCCACTGCTTTGAAACAATTATTCAATTGGAGCCGTTTTGAAGCTTCTTGTAATAGGATAGCAAAACCCCATTATCTGTCATGCCCTCGAGCATGTTTATGTTGCTTTGACATGTGGAAAACTTGTTTCACTTTTTGGGATCTATTTATGCATAGCCCATGATGATTTGTGTTCCTGGATACAAGAACTTGAAAGTGTCCTAGTGGTTTACCACTGGACGGGTCATGATGCCCAAAATATACAATACTTGGATGGATAATCAAAGTTTGTATTAAAAATAACATCTGCAACATACCTCGTTGGCTGACCAACTGCTTGTATGGTAAAGGTGAAAACACCAATCCGGAGCATTGATAACTCCTGGCCCTCTTACCGTTGCATGTAGAAATCATATTGGGCTAAAAAGCCGTTGAGTTGTTTGTATAAGAATGGTGACATCTAGTCAAAACCAGACTGGAGTAGGGTGCTACCGGTTTAGAATCTGATCATGTACTGACAACTAAGCGTTGAAAGTCAAGCTGGGTTGTAAAGAACACCGGTTTGTCAGAAAAATGTTTATAAATCCGTTATCATAAAAATAGCAAAAAGAAAAGAATATGCAAGGATTTTCATGGGCTGCCAGGCCCTAAATCAAGGCTTTTCATGGGCTGCCAGGCCACTGAGTTAAACCATTTTGCAAGGCCTTTTTAAGATGGACCTCAATCTTTAACCAATCACCGATTTAACATTGACAAGTTCAGGGTCCATGGGATTGACTTGTCAAACGTTCGATGGGTATTACCAGGTTTACCTGGACGGAGTGACTTACTTAAAGAGGCAGGATAACCCGGGGGTTTTAGGTGAATACACCTAGCTTCCAAGCCTGGCTTGATAGCCTATTACAAGGGTTCAAAACTCATTGTTCTTTGAGAAGAAAAGAGCCCCTAGGTAATATGTGAGCTGTGCTCGGTGGTTACCTATGTTTGTACTGTGCTTAATGCAACAGACTCTCTTTGGCTCCACACAATTTCCTTGTGGCTTAACGCCTATCAAGTGGTATATCTATGGTGTGACAACAACCAAGCCCCCTAGTGATATCCCTTTATGGTGTTAATACCATCAAGAGGTGTAGCTATGGTGTGAGAACAACCAAGCACCCTAGTGATTTTCTTTATATCCGTGCAGCCACAGAAGCCGGTTTAACAAAACTCCGATTTGTCAGTAGAAACTCTTGTAAGCTCACACATGATGTAAAAAGAACAGAGACCCCGCTTTATTCGAGGCTCCGGTTTATTATAAAATACATACATTGTCATAAATATGTAGATACGAAGAGCCTGTGGCTCAAGTATAGTAAGGTCGAAGAAGGGCTATATTCCACGGCCGCTTGGTCTCCTCCTCCGATTTACGCGAGTCTTTATGCTCTCGAACATCAATGAGGTAGTATGACCCGTTGTGCAGATTCTTGCTGACCACAAAAGGTCCTTCCCAAGGCAAGGATAATTTGTGCATATCAGTCTGATCCTGGATGAGGCGGAGCACCAGATCGCCCTCTTGAAAAGATCTGGTCTTAACCTGACGGCTGTGATAACGTCAGAGATCTTGTTGATAAATCGCCAAACGTGATGCTGCAAGATCACGCTCCTCATCTAACAGGTCCAGTGAATCCTGACGTGCCTTCTCATTATCAGCTTCGACATAAGCTGCCACACGGGGCGAGTCATGACGGATGTCACTAGGAAGAACCGCCTCTGCTCCATAAACCATGAAGAAAGGTGTGTAACCCGTAGATCTGTTAGGTGTGGTGTTGATGCTCCATAACACAGAAGGTAATTCCTCCACCCAACAACCCGGTGTCCGCTTCAAAGGAACCATAAGCCGGGGTTTAATACCTCTCAAAATTTCTTGATTTGCCCTCTCCACTTGACCATTAGATTGGGGGTGAGCCACCGATGCTATATCAAGCCGGATGTGCTCACATTGGCAAAATTCCTCTATCTCTCCCTTTGACAGATTAGTACCATTATCAGTTATAATACTGTGTGGAAAGCCAAACCGGAATATCACCTTTTTGATGAACTGAACCGCCGTGGCCGCATCACACTTACTGACTGGCTCTGCTTCAACCCATTTGGTGAACTTGTCAACTGCCACTAATAAGTGGGTCTTTTTGTCCTTGGATCGCTTGAAGGGTCCAACCATATCAAGCCCCCAAGTCGCAAACGGCCAAGTTATTGGAATCATCCTCAACTCCTGAGCCGGAATATGAGCACGGCGTGCGAATTTTTGACAACCGTCACATCTTTTGACTAAATCCTCCGCATCAGCGTGAGCTGTTAACCAATAAAAACCGTGGTGAAAAGCTTTAGCTACCAAAGACTTTGAACCGGCATGGTGACCACAATCCCCTTCATGGATTTCTCGCAAAATCTCACAACCCTCTTGAGGAGATACACAACGCTGAATTGCCCCTGAGACGCTGTAACGATGTAACTCTCCGTTGATTATGGTCATCCTGGACCGGTTGCCGAGGTTTCATCCTCCGATAACTCGCCCCGGTTCATGTAAGCCACGTAAGGGATTGTCCAATCCGGTATGACATGCAAAGCTGCCACCAATTGAGCCTCCGGATCAGGAATAGCCAACTCCTCCTCTGTTGGTACCTTGACCGACGGATTATGCAGCACGTCAAGGAAGACATTTGGTGGGACTGGTTTACGCTGAGAACCAAGGCGGCTTAAAGCGTCCACCGCTTCATTCTTTCGCCGGTCTATATGGTCAATTTGATAACCCTTGAAATGGCCAACCACCATGTCTACTTCTCGTCGGTATGCCGCCATGAGTGGGTCTTTTGAGTCCCAAGTACCAGACACCTGTTGAGCCACTAGATCCGAGTCACCAAAGCACTTAACTCGGCTTAAGTTCATCTCCTTTGCCATCCTAAGACCGTGGAGCAAGGCCTCATATTCAGCTGCATTGTTAGTACAAGGGAACATTAAACGGAGGACATAACAAAACTTGTCACCTCGTGGGGAAGTTAGTATGACTCCAGCCCCCGAGCCCTCCAACTGTCTGGATCCATCAAAGTGAATAGTCCAATACGTGTTATCTGGCTTTTCCTCTGGTGCCTACAACTCTGTCCAATCATTGATGAAATCCACGAGCGCCTGGGATTTAATTGCTCTGCGAGGTGTGTATTTGATCCCGTGAGGTCCAAGCTCGATAGCCCACTTAGCAATCCGGCCAGTTGCTTCTCTATTTTGAATGATATCTCCCAGGGGGGATGAACTGACCATTGTGATAGGATGACCCTGAAAATAATGTTTGAGCTTCCGACTTGCCATAAACACTCCATACACCAGCTTCTGCCAATGTGGATACCTCTGCTTTGATTCAATGAGCACCTCACTGATATAATAAACCGGCCGTTGAACCGGATATTCCTTTCCAGCTTCCTTGCGCTCCACCACAATAGCCACGCTAACAGCTCGGGCATTAGCAGCCACATACAGCAATAACGGCTCTTTATCGATCGGGGCTGCAAGCACAGGCGGTTCAGCTAACTGCCTCTTCAGATCCTCAAACGCTTCATCAGCCGCCTTGCTCCAGACAAAATCATCTGTTTTCTTTAGCATCTGATATAAAGGGATAGCCTTCTCCCCAAGACGACTGATAAACCGGCTCAAAGCCGCAATCCGGCCGGCCAAACATTGAACGTCATTGATACACGCCGGTTTAGCCAAAGATGTAATTGCTGAGATTTTTTCCGGATTAGCCTCAATGCCTCTGTTTGACACCAGAAAACCCAAGAGTTTGCCTGTCGGGACACCAAAGACACACTTTTCTGGATTGAGCATCATCTTGTAAACCCGGAGGTTGTCAAAGGTTTCTCTCAAATCATCTATCAATGTTTCCTCCTTCCTGGACTTTATCACAATATCATCCACATATGCATGAACATTGCGCCCAATCTGCTTATGAAGACAATTCTGAACACAGCGTTGATAAGTCGCCTGGGCACTCTTGAGCCCAAAGGGCATGGAGACATAGCAGAAGGCTCCAAAAGGAGTTATAAAAGTTGTCTTCTCCTGGTCCTTAACTGCCATTTTGATTTGATGATAACCAGAATAAGCGTCCCGAAAACACAAACGGTCACAACCCGCCGTAGCATCAATAATCTGATCAATACGAGGGAGGGCAAAGGGATCTGCAGGGCAAGCCTTGTTCAAGTCTATGTAATCTACACACATACGCCAAGTGCCATTTTTCTTAAGAACCAGCACCCGATTAGCCAACCACTCCGGGTGAAAGACCTCCACGTTAAACCCCGCGGCCAACAACCAAGCTACCTCTTCACCAATAGCCTTGCGCCTTTCTTCATTGAAGCGGCGGAGAAACCGCCAGACCGGTTTAAACTTAGGATCAATGTTAAGTGTGTGCTCAGCGAGTTCCCTCGGTACACCTGGCATGTCAGAAGGTTTCCATGCAAAGATGTCCCGGTTCTCACGGATGAACTCGATGAGCGCGCTTTCCTATTTGGGATCCAGGTTAGCGCTGATGCTGAACTGCTTGGATGAATCACCAGGAACAAAATCAACCATCTTAGTATCTGTGGCCGATTTAAATTTCAACGCCGGATCGTGCTCCGTAGTTGGCCTTTTCAAAGAAGTCATATCTGTCGGATCAACTTTGTCTTTATAAAACTTCAGCTCCTCCGTGGCACAAACCGACTCAGCATAAGCCGCATCACCTTCCTCACATTCCAAAGCGATCTTCCTGCTCCCATGTACTGTGATGGTCCCCTTATGACCTGGCATTTTAAGCTGTAGATAAACATAACACGGCCTCGCCATGAACTTAGCGTAAGCCGGTCGCCCAAACAAAGCGTGATACGAACTTTTGATTTTTACCACCTCAAAGGTCAATGTTTCTGATCTTGAATCATGATCATCTCCAAAAGCCACCTCTAAGGCTATCTTGCCCACTGGATATGCAGACTTACCAGGCACCACACCATGGAAAATGGTGTTTGACGGTTTAAGATTCTTATCTGTCAACCCCATACGACGGAAGGTATCATAATATAGAATGTTGATACTACTTCCCCCATCCATGAGTACCTTAGTGAACTTATATCCCCCAACTTGAGGGGCCACCACTAAGGCCAGATGACCCGGATTGTCAACCCGGGGCGGGTGATCCTCTCTACTCCATAAAATGGGTTGCTCAGACCAGCGCAAATACTGAGGCACCGCCGGTTCAACAGAGTTCACCGCCCTCTTGTGAAGCTTCTGATCACGCTTACACAAGCTAGTGGTGAAGACATGATATTGCCCACTATTTAACTGCTTAGGATTGCTCTGATAACCCGACTGCTGCTGCTGCTGGTTCCCCTGATGGTTGTAACCTCCCTGGTTGCCCTGGTTCCCTTGATTGCTGTGTCCGGTTTGATTGCCCTGAAATCCTGAACCGGAGCTGCCGCCTCCGTAACCCGGCCCGTGGAAACCACCTCCTGAACCGCCGGGCGGGCCATTATCGTACTGAAACATATTGGAGTTCTTGAAATCTCGCATGATATAACAATCCTTCCAAAGATGCGATGCTGGCTTCTCCTTTGATCCATGCTTTGGACAGGGTTGATTTAACAGGCGCTCCAAATTGGGGCCTGAACCTCCGCCCCTCTGGGGCTGCTTGCCCTTACGGCGCTGACCATTCTCCTGAGCATTGGTGTTAGCCACAAAGTCCAAACTATTGTCGGCCTTGCGCTTACCATTATTCCCATGGCCTGCTGGATTATGCTGCTGACCCTTGGTGTTGCCGTTCTTTTTCCCTTTCCCCGGTTTGTCCTCCTCTGAGTCAGGGTCTTTGGTATTATCTGAATCGGCATACTTAACCAAAGCGGCCATAAGCGTTGACATATCATTGCAGTGACGTTTGAGCCTTCCTAACTTCTGTTTGAGCGGCCGAAAACGGCAATTGCCCTCCAATGTTAGCACTGCGGTATCTGCATTGATACGATCCGATGAATGCAAAATAGCTGAGACCCGCTTTACCCAATGGGTCGTGGACTCCCCATCCTCTTGGACACAAGCGGCCAGATCCACAATTGACATGGGCTGCTTACAAGTATCTTTGAAGTTCTGGATAAACCGGTGCTTCAATTCGGCCCATGATCCGACAGAGTTAGTTGGTAAGCTCTTCAACCAAGTACGAGTTGTTCCTTCCAACATCATGGTGAAGTATTTAGCACATACTGCTTCATCCACATCTAACATCTCCATTGCCATCTCGTAGCTTTCAACCCATGCCTCTGGTTGCAGATCGGCGGTGTAATTGGGTACCTTACGAGGTCCTTTGAAATCCTTGGGCAGTCGCACATTACGCAAAGCGGGGGTGAGACACGGCACCCCTAAGGAACTGAATACCACACCTGGCTCTACTGAAGCGGTAGGGTGAACCGGAGTAGGTTGACGGGCTCCGTGCAGAGCTGCTAACTCGGCCTCTCGACGTGCGCGACCATGATCCACCACATCCTGCGCATTAGCACCTCCCCCTGCCGGGTTGTGCCCTTCGCGGCGAGTTACGGCGACGTGCACTGCTTGACACGGCCGGTTCATCCTCAACGTGCTTGCTGTAGCTCCGGCTTGGACGGGGGGTGGAATGAATCCTCTCACGACTGTGCGAATAAGCCTGCTGCTAGTTTAGAGCTGTTTGAAGGAGATCTCTGGCCCGTCGTGCCTCAATCGCAACTGGTGATTCGCCGTTGGTTGGGAGGGCTGCCAATCGTGAAGCGGCGGCCACAATGTTGTCCAACGGGTTGGAGTAATGCCCGGGGGTGTTGGAACATACTGTGGCACAATGTTGTTCTGACGAGGCGGGTCCATCGTGCGTGGCTGAACCGGCGCTCCTGTTCCTGGCGCCTCCGTCCGGTTTAATATTGGCTGGTTACTAGTTCCTGCTCCTGGCGTGTTGAAGAGATTTCTTGGCTCATAACTCGGCGGGAGATGTGACTGGTATCTTCTTCTCATGACTTCCTCTGAAGCATTCTGATCCAGCCTAAGCCGGTAGGCCTGAGCTTCCAACTCGGCCCATTCTGTAGCCATCCTAGCGTTCTCTGCCACCAAGTCCGCTTTAGCCTGAGTTATCTGATCTTTCACCTTTGCGATCTCCGCGTTGTGCTGATCCGGGCTGCTGCGTCCACCTCCGCGGCCATCAATGTTGCCAAGGCGTCGAACAAGTCAGACAGAACTTGAGCCAGAGGTGGCGCAGAGCTCCCTTTCCCCGCTGGTGTGGCTGTTGCTAAACCGGAGAGCATTGCTGCGGCGGTTGATGAGTGGGGCGCTGATTGTGTACCGGCCATGAAGATAGCGGCCCGATTTGGCAGATCAGGGGAGTTCGGAATATTGTTGCCCTCGGAACCTCCACTAATCCGGCCATCCTGCAACTGATAAAGCGATTCGGTTTCTCCAGAAGACTCGTCGTCGGAGCAGACAACGGTTTCTCCATCGGATGCCGGTCCGTCCTCATATTCTGCTCCATGGATGACACCTACGAAAACATGCTTTGCCCTGGGCTGAACCGGAGAAGGGCTTGCACGCTGAGCCGTCTCGATGATGTCGGTGCAGGTGTCTGGCTCAGGGCCAGGTTCACCAATCTTGCCGATGAAGACGTGAGTCCCACCAAAGGGAACCCGGTACCCGTATTCGATTGAATCGGCCTCGGGGCCCCATCCCGCGTTGTCGATGTAGAGCTTGCCGCGACGACTCTTCATCATCCGGCCCATAGCGTATCCCTTGAGTCAATCAAAGCTGCCCTTTAAGAACTCGAAACCATCATGCGATAGCCCCGCGGTGGGCGCCAACTATCGTGGGTTTGTCACGGCAGATGTCCTCGTGAAAGGACTTAGTCGTGGAGCCATCGCAACGGGTTAGCTTAAAGGGGTTAAACCGGACAAGGGGACATGGGGAGTTTATACTAGTTCGGCCCCTTCGATGAAGGTAAAAGCCTACGTCTAGTTGTGTTTGGTATTGCTGGGGTTTCAATGACCAGGGAGCGAATCCGCTTTGACTAGTCCTCGAGTTGTTCTTTTTCTGTCTTCAAACCGTGGCCAGGTCGTCCCTTTATATACACAGGTTGATGCCCGCCGGTTTACAGAGTCCTGATGCCGGATCATAGAGGTGTCCGACTCGGTCTCTATTCTTCTAACTTACAATACAAGTTTACATGATAAAGTCGGTTTACATCTACAGGCTTTAATCCGTCTTTGGGCCTTGGGCCTTCTTAAAGCGCCAGTATCTTCTCATCTTCATGGGCTTCAATCTTCATGGAGCTAACCCAGCCACTCCTAGCCGGTTTACCTCCAGTAACCATATCCCCAACATTAGGCCCCAGATTGATTTGAACTTGTTCATGACAATCTTCAATACTTAGAACGATTGGTGCAATTATTGATATGAAGGAAGGGAATATTAGATTCGAATTTCCGTTAAGGAAAGGCATGGAACACTTCCCTAGAAATAAAATTAAATTCCCTTATGAATCTATTGTGAGAGCCACTAATGGATTGCCTACCAAAGATGGCAATACCTAGATCTATCCTTGCTTGTTATGCCTAGCTAGGGGCATTAAACGATAGCGCTTGTTGGGAGACAACCCAATTTTATTTTTATTCCTTGATTTTTGCTCCTGTTTAGTAATAAATAATTTATCTAGCCTCTGTTTTGTTGTGTTTAATTAGTGTTTGTGCCAAGTAGAACCGTTGGGAAGACTTGGGGAAAGTCTTGTTACACTTGCTGTAAAAAACAGATACTTTAGCGCTCACAAGAACTACTGCCATTTTTATTTGGAAAGTGATATTTAGTTAATTATTTTTGCAGATGATTAATAGATAAATTCCTCACTTCCAGCAATTTATTTTAGAATTTTTGGGGTTCCAGATCTTGCGCTAGATACAGATTACTACAGACTGTACTGTTTTGACAGATTCTGTTTTCCGTGTGTTGTTTGCTTATTTTGATGAATCTATGGCTAGTAAAATAGTTTATAAACCATAGAGAAGTTGGAATAGAGTAGGTATACCACCAATATAAATTAAGAATGAGTTCATTACAGTACCTTGAAGTGGTCTTTTATTTTTTTTTGCTAACGGAGCTCACGAGATTTTCTACTTTAAGTTTTGTGTTGTGAAGTTTTCATGTTTTGGGTAAAGATTTGATGGATTATGGAACAAGGAGTGGCAAGAGCCTAAGCTTGGGGATGCCCATGGCAAGGACACCTAAAAGCCAAAGCTTGGGGATGCCCCGGAAGGCATCCCCTCTTTCGTCTACTTCTATGGGTAACTTTACTTGGAGCTATATTTTTATTCGCCACATGATATGTGTATTGCTTGGAGCATATTGTATGATTTGAGTCTTTAATTTTTAGTTTACCACAATCATCCTTTCTGTACACACCTTTTTAGAGAGCCACACATGGTTGGAATTTTAGAAACTCTATGTGCTCGCTATACCTTTGGTTATATTTGCTCTAGTGCTTCACTTGTATCTTTTAGAGCACGGTGGTGGATTTGTTTTATAGAAACTATTGATCTCTCATGCTTCACTTAGATTATTTTGAGAGTCTTAAATAGCTTGTTAATTTGCTTAAAATCCTAATATGCTTGGTCTACAAGATTAATAATAAAACTTTCTTATGAGTGTGTTGAAAACTATGAGAAGTTCAATGCTTGATAATTGTTTTGAGATATGAAGATGGTGATATTAAAGTTGTGCTAGTTGAGTAGTTGTGAATTTGAGAAATACTTGTGTTAAAGTTTGTGATTCCCTTAGCATGCACGTATGGTGAACCGTTATGTGATGAAGCCGGAGCATGATTTATTTATTGATTGTCTTCCTTATGAGTGGCAGTCGGGGACGAGCGATGGTATTTTCCTACCAATCTATCCCCCTAGGAGCATGTGCGTAATACTTTTCTTTGATAACTTGTAGATTTTTGCAATAAGTATATGAGTTCTTTATGACTAATGTTGAGTCCATGGATTATACGCACTTCCCTCACCCTTCCACCTTTGCTAGCCTCTCTAATACCGCGCACCTTTCGCCGGTATCATACACCCACCATATACCTTCCTCAAAACAGCCACCATACCTACCTATTTTGGCATTTCCATAGCCATTCCGAGATATATTACCATGCAATTTTCCACCATTCTGTTTAGTATGACACACTCCATCATTGTCATATTGCTTAGCATGATCATGTAGTTGACATCGTATTTGTGGCAAAGCCACCATTCATAATTCTTTCATACATGTCACTCATGAGTCATTGCATATCCTGGTACACCGCTGGAGGCATTCATATAGAGTCATATTTCGTTCTAAGTATCGAGTTGTAATTCTTGAGTTATAAGAAAAATAAAAGTGTGATGATCATCATTATTAGAGCATTGTCCCAGTGAGGAAAGGATGATGGAGACTATGATTCCCCCACAAGTCGGGATGAGACTCCAGACGAAAAATAAAAAAAGAAATAAAAGAGGCCATAAAAAAGAAGGAGAAAATGCCCAAATAAAAAAACGATAGAAAAAGAGAGAAGGGACAATGTTACTATCCGTTTACCACACTTGTGCTTCAAAAGTAGCACCATGATATTCATAGTAGAGAGTCTCTCATGTTATCACTTTCATATACTAGTGGTAATTTTTCATTATAGAACTTGGCTTGTATATTCCAATGATGGGCTTCCTCAAAATGCCCTAGGTCTTCATGAGCAAGCAAGTTGGATGCACACCCACATAGTTTCCTTTTGAGCTTTCATACACTTATAACCCTAGTGCATCCATTGCATGGCAATCCCTACTCACTCACATTGATATCTATTGATGGGCATCTCCATAGCCCGTTGATACGCCTAGTTGATGTGAGACTATCTTATCCCTTTTTTGTCTTCTCCACAACCACCGTTCTATTCCACCTATAGTGCTATGTCCATGGCCCACGCTCATGTGTTGCATGAAAATTGAAAAAGTTTTGAGAATGTCAAAAGTATGAAACAATTGCTTGGCTTGTCATCGGGGTTGTGAATGATTTAAATATTTTGTGTGGTGAAGATGGAGCATAGCCAGACTATATGATTTTGTAGGGATAACTTTCTTTGGCCATGTTATTTTGAGAAGACATAATTGCTTTGTTAGTATGCTTGATGTATTATTATTTTTATGTCAATATTAAACTTTTGTCTTGAATCTTTCGGATCTGTATATTCATACCACAATTAAGAAGAATTACATTAAAATTATGCCAAGTAGCACTCCGCATCAAAAATTCTGTTTTTATCATTTACCTACTAGAGGACGAGCAGGAATTAAGCTTGGGGATGCTTGATACGTCTCCAATGTATCTATATTTTTTGGTTACTCCATGCTATATCATCTACTGTTTTGGACATTATTGGGGTTTATTATCCACTTTTATATTATTTTTGGGACTAACCTATTAACCGGAGGCCCAGCCCAGAATTGTTGTTTTTTGCCTGTTTTAGGGTTTCGAAGAAAAAGAATATCAAACGGAATGAAACCTTCGGGAACGTGATTTTCTCAACATACAAGACCCGGGAGACTTGGACCCTACGTCAAGACACAAAAGAGGAGGCCATGAGGTAGGGGGGCGTGCCTACCCCCCAGGCGCACCCTCCACCCTCGTGGGCCTCCTGTTGCTCCACTGACGTACTCCTTCCTCCTATATATACCTACGTACCCCCAAACGATCAGATACGGATCCAAAACCCTAATTCCACCGCTGCAACTTTCTGTATCCTCGAGATCCCATCTTGGGGCCTGTTCAGGAGCTCCGCCGGAGGGGGCATCGATCACGGAGGGCTTCTACATCAACACCATAGCCCTTTCGATGAAGTGTGAGTAGTTTACCTGAGACCTCCGGGTCCATAGTTATTAGCTAGATGGCTTCTTCTCTCTTTTTGGATCTCAATACAATGTTCTCCCCTCTCTTGTGGAGATCTATTCGATGTAATCTTCTTTTTGCGGTGTGTTTGTTGAGACCGATGAATTGTGGGTTTATGATCAAGTCTATCTATGAATAATATTTGAATCTTCTCTGAATTCTTTTATGTATGATTGGTTATCTTTGCAAGTCTCTTCGAATTATCAGTTTGGTTTGGCCTACTAGATTGATCTTTCTTGCAATGGGAGAAGTGCTTAGCTTTGGGTTCAATCTTGCGGTGTCCTTTCCCAGTGACAGTAAGGGTGGCAAGGCACATATTGTATTGTTGCCATCGAGGATAACAAGATGGGGTTTTCTTCATAATGCATGAGTCTATCCCTCTACATCATGTCATCTTGCTTAAGGCGTTACCCTGTTTTTAACTTAATACTCTAGATGCATGCTGGATAGCGGTCGATGAGTGGAGTAATAGTAGTAGATGCAGGCAGGAGTCGGTCTACTTGTATCGGACATGATGCCTATATACATGATCATACCTAGATATTCTCATAACTATGCTCAATTCTGTCAATTGCTCAACAATAATTTGTTCACCCACCGTAGAATACTTATGCTCTCAAGAGAAGCCACTAGTGAAACCTATGGCCCCCGGGTCTATCTTTATCATATTAATCTCCTACTACTTGGTTATTTCCTTTGCTTTTTTACTTTGCCTTTATTTTACTTTGCATCTTTATCACAAAAATACCAAAAATATTATCTTTATCATATCTATCAGATCTCACTCTTGTAAATGGCCGTGTAGGGATTGACAACCCCTATTCGCGTTGGTTGCGAGGATTTGTTTGTTTTGTGCAGGTACGAGGGACTCGCGCGTAGCCTCCTACTAGATTGATACCTTGGTTCTCAAAAACTGAGGGAAATACTTACGCTACTTTGCTGCATCATCCCTTCCTCTTCGGGGAAAACCAACGCAATGCTCAAGAGGTAGCAACACCATATGCAATATGCAACCACACTTCACAGCGCGAAGTTAAAGCAAGCACTTGGGATGGTTGTGTGTGGCAATTGAGATCATCAACTGCAGAGCTACGTTTACTATCTCCAACTGCTGACACTGCACCCTTTAGAGCGCTGAAACGCTTAGTGCTTATCTTCGAATTACACTGGAGCGACTTCTGTCTTTTCTTTTCTGCATTCATCAACACCGCGTCAGAGTCTGAAATACCCATGCATAAAAAAATAGTGCGAGTATGGGTGAAGTGTGTGCATAGTTAGTACAGTGTTAAGGTAGCAGATAGCAGGTCGGTGAGAAATAAATGATGGGAGACATATGATAGCTCTACAACATGCATGGCACACTAAATTACTACATGATTCTATGACAATAACAGTCGACTGAAAACAAATAGGTCAGTTAATTTTTTTGCACCGTCCGATGTACAAAGAACGAGCAGATCGCCTTCATCTACCTCCAGCCAGTCAGTGTTGATGATCTTCCTGGAAACTCCAGCGACCACCGGCCCAGTCCCCTACCTGCGCCCTCCCCTCGACCTCACCACACCGCCGTGCTTGGCACCGCCCTCGGCCATCCATTCAAGCCCCCCGACCTCCAGATCAGGCGCAAGCAGCTCCTGCGCCCCACACCCCTATGATAGACACCGATGCGCCGCTTCCCCGGCGAACAGGCGGACTAGGTGCTCCACGCGCCTAAGCGGGTGCGGCTTCTTTTGATTGTGGTTCGACAGATCATCTCGCTTCTCCCCACCAAGGATTGCTGCCGCACCCAAGTCTTCTCAATTCGGTGGCGCCCTCTATGGCGTGTCGTGCCCCTTAATCTCGACTCTCGTCAGCTATCTCTCTTCAATGATTTTGAAATCCCTAGAGCCATCATCTCCTCCCACAAGGGCTCCATTAAAAGCCTCTGCATCCCGTCATGCTAGCTGAGCAAGCATACCATGCCCTGCATGGTGGACGCCTGGCTGAAATCCCCTGAATTCGCAGAACTACAGCTGCTTGAGTTCTACTATTCCCCTGGAAATCACCTACCAGATACCGAACGCCATCTACCTGTGCCCTCAGCACCGATGTCCATCTCGCGGTTTTCCTCCTCTCTCCACACCGCCACCTTTGCGCTGACAATCTGGTACTAAACCTTTGACTCCCATTTCTCAAATAACTTTCACTTGAGCGGGTTCGTATATCAGAGGCCTCATTCCACAACATCATCCACTCCATTTGCCCCGCTCTGGAGTGCTTGGTGCTTGTTTTCACAGTTAGAATTGGTTGTCTCCAAATAAAGTCGCCTAACCTTGTAAGAATTGGAATTTCTTTTGACGGAACGCAGCTCATCATCCAAGACGCCCCTTCACTTCAAAGGTTGATCCTTGATTCTAGTTATTCACCGTTTCAAATAACCGTCCTCTCCGTGCCTAAACTAGAGACCTTGGGTGTAATACATGATCTCTGTGCTCATTTCAATATGGTGTTTGGCTCTCCATAGTTCTTCAGGTACTTTATATTATCATCTACACTTGTAACCATAAGCTGCATTTCAAATTTCTGCGCATAAGTTATATGTCATCTTGGAGTACACATTTTGCACTAATATTATGTTCTATGCTCAATGAAGAGTTTATCCATGGATGGCCTATCAATGGTGCTGGATTCTGTCAAGATCTTATATATCCAAAGAATAGTTTTGATCTGAACAAGATTATTGGCTTGCTGCAATGCTTTCCATGTCTGGAGAAGTTGTATACAAAGGTGATAATTTCACGCACATTGGAAGCCCGCATATAGTGTACTAGAATTAACCATTCAGCAGTTGCTCTTTCGACACTCTTTTTTTAGAGCTTAACTGTTTTCAATCTTCATGTCTATTTAGGCAACAGGACGGGGTAAGAAAGTTATAACCAATCGGTGGATTCGTAAGCATCGGGATTTTCTCACTTCTCATGAGATTCGATTGAAGACAATAACGCTAGAATGATATGTAGCCAACCGTGCAAACACTAGATTTCTCACATTCTTCCTGCTAAATGCGAGGTTACTATTGTCCATCAGGCTTAAGTTTATCAGCAACATGGTTTTGACGGACGGGTATGTGGAAGAGCAAAAAAATGAGTTTCAGGTCGGCAAAAGGGCTTCTGAACGTGTCGAGCTTCTATTTACAACATATTATGGTCATAATCCAGTAAATTTTACGACCCAGGATGTTCATTCTATGAACCTGATCGATCAATTTGACTGTGACTGTCGAAAACAGTGCTGGAGTTAGATGTTGTTGCCCTTTTCAACCTGGGTTTTTTTGTAAACCTGATGAACAATTAACCCTCGTGCTTTTGTACAGTTTGTAAGCTGGAGTTAGATGTTCTTGCCCTTTTCAACTCGGTTGTGACTGTCATATTTTCTTTGAAGCAAGGAAAATGGCTTGCCAGTCGTTTAATTTAGAGTGAAATATTGTAACAACTAACAAATCCCAACCAAGGGAAATAACATCACTCTCGCCGGCTGCTTGAGCTCATTGTGCATTACAGAAGCCAAGTGATTATCCCCCACCAGCACCCACAAACTTATTTTGAACTAGCACATCAAATGGGCTGTAAATTTTCATAGGAAAGGCTGCATGACCGTGACAGGTTTGGATACTGACAATTGGGACCTGCGAGGAAATAGCCTATCCAAGGTGGTGTTGACTTACTAGCCAGTCAACAAACAATTCTGCCTACCAGCCGTTGGATTGACATCCAACATATTTCGTGTATCTTCTATCTCTTGTCTTCTTCTTCCTCCAACCGCCCAAACCAAACCAACCCATCGGCTCCGCCTGCTCCCGCCTCCCATGGCTGGCTGCGCCTCCGCCGCCCTACCGTACGTACCCTCCAACGTTGGCTAGCCCCTCCCTCTATTCCCCCACACGTACTGTTATTCTCCGGCGATGTCATCCCCAACACGCACCCGCACCCGAACCAGTCAACCCTCGTACTCCCCTCCGCCTGTGACTAGACCGACACATCTTCCACAGCTCCTGTTCGTTCCGTCCGAGGCCTTGCTATTGTCCTCCGCCTTGCGGCCTTGGTTCGATCGCCGTGCGTGGTGCGCCGCCCTCTTGCATTGTCAACGTCGTCAATAGCCGAGAGGAACAAGGAGATGATTGTACGTGGAGAGGATGACAGAAGGGACCCACCGACGTCATGGCAGTACGCAAGCAAGTGCCTCTATATTACAAGCCAAAAAATATGGTTCTCCTAATGGTTGGACATCTGGGCTCACACCATTGTCAACATAGTCAATAAACGAGAGAATTACACTACGAGTGGCTGACACAGGGATCCAGCAGGTCACGCAGTTTTTTTTGAGGAACAAGTAGTTGTTATTTATACTAGTTTTAGCAACGGATCAGGGTAACAACGGGGCTGTGCGGGGGCTGTGACCCATCTAGCCAGGATTTTATTTATGTTTACCACATCATGAGCCCAGTTGTGTTTTTTTCTTGCTGAAAATGGCTAGCCCAGTTCTATTTTTTTAAAAGAAATACCCAAACGAGGCCTACTTGCTTTATCAGCCTTGCTGGGCTGCAAATCTTTCAAGATGAGGAGAGTTTCATTCGTTTGCCCAGAAATGGGATGTACATTCTTAAAACACATCAAACCGGGAATTAGTTTCAAATTTTTTTCATTACAAGATTTTAAATTCCCTTGATTTTTATGCGTGGACAATTATTTAGATTTTATATCTATATAAATTATTTTTCAAAATAGTTTCAATGTGAATCGATATTTCGGGATTAAAAATAGTTGACCGCACCGAAATATGCACAATTTCATATACTTTTTAACCGTGGCCACAATATGGGGTGTAATGCTAACAAAAGGAAGATGGGCTCCAAAAAAATTCTTAAGAATTAGCAAATGGGCTGTACATTATTAGAAATAATGCACACGAGACCAGTGACTGTTGGATGTCCATCCAACGGCTGCCGTGCATCTTCAATCTCTGCTCTTTTTGCTCCAGCCGCTCAAACAAGCGCCGGCGGGACTGCCTGCTCCCTCCTCCCGCGGCCGGCTATGCTGCCGCGCAGGCCTCACCGCCCCATCATACTCCCATCGCTGGCCTAGCCATCCCTCTACTCACCCACACCTGCTGTTATTTTCCGGGGACGGCAGAACCAGTAAACCCTCGTACTCCTCCGCGTGGGAAACAACTGCCGAGTCTTCCCTAGCTCCGTGTTGTTCCCTTGCAAGGCCTCGCCATCGTCCACCGCCCCGGTGCTCTCGGCGCGGCCTGGTCAACATGGTCAATGAACGACATCCATCGAAAGTGGATGTACGTGGAGAGGCTGACAGCTGGGTCCACGGCCGCACACAAGGAAGTGCCTCCTTATTACGTGCAAAATAATGATTCCTCCACCTGACAGCTAGGACCCACAGGAAGGGCTTCTGCATTTTGCGAAAAAACGTTCCCCCGCTGACCGGTCGGACCCACTACCTATATCTTCGCACGCAAGGAAGTGCCTCCTTATTATGCACAAAAAATGAATACCCCCTGCCAGCTGGGACCCACCTGTAACGCCCTCGATGCGGCTATATCTCCCACGTGTCGAAGCATGACTTAGAGGCATAACCGCATTGAAAGCAATGTCGCAAGTGAGGTAATCTTCACACAACCCATGTAATACATAAGGGAAAAGATACATAGTTGGCTTATAATCGCCACTTCACACAAATACATCAATAAAGCATTACATCATCCAAATACAATCAGGGCCCGACTACGGAGCCAAAATAAAAGAAGACTACCCCAAATGCTACACAGATCCCTGAACGACCCCAACTGGGCTCCACTACTGATCAACTAGAACGAAACAACACAAAGGACATGATCTTCATCGAGCTCCTCCTTGAGCTTGGTTGCGTCATCTGCACAGTTCAACGGCACCTGCAAGATGGTTTTGGAAGTATATGTGAGTCACGAGGACTCAGCAATCTCACACACTCACGATCAAGACTATTTAAGCTTATAGGAAAGCCAGGGTAATATGTGGAGCTGCAGCAAGCGACTAGCATATATGATGGCTAACCTGTTCGCAAAAGAGAGCGAGAAAAGAAGGCAAAGCACGAACGAAGAACTAGAGAACAACCTACGGCAAACATTACTCCAACACCGTGTTCACTTCCCGGACTCTGCCGAGAAGAGACCATCACGGTTACACATGCAGTTGATTCATTTTAATTAAGTTAAGGTTCTAGTTATCTACAACCGGACATTAACAAATTCCCATCCGCCCATAACCGCATGCACGGTTTCGAAAGTTCAAATCCCTGCAGGGGTGTCCCAACTTAGCCCATCACAAGCTCTCATGGTCAACGAAGGATATTTCTTCTAGCGGGAAGACCCGATCAGACTCGGAATCCCGGTTACAAGACATTTCGACAATGGTAAAACAAGACCAGCAAAGCCGCCCGATGCGCCGACAAATCCTGATAGGAGCTGCACATATCTCGTTCTCAGCGCACACCAGATAGGTCAAGCTACGAGTAAAACCAACCCTCGAGTTGCCCCGAGGTGGCCCCGCAGGCTGCCCGTTCCGGTCCAACACTCAGAGGAGCACTGGACCAGGGGGTTTAAAATAAAGATGACCCTTGAGTCCGCGAAACCCAAAGGAAAAGAGGCTAGGTGGCGAATGTAAAACCAATGTTGGGCATTGCTGGAGGAGTTTTATTCAAGGCGAACTGTCAAGGGGTTCCCATTATCACCCAACCGCGTAAGGAACGCAAAATCCAGGAACATAACACCGATATGACGGAAACTAGGGCGGCAAGAGTGGAACAAAACACCAGGCATAAGGCCGAGCCTTCCACCCTTTACCAAGTATATAGATGCATTAATTAAATAAGAGATATTGATGATATCCCAACAAGTAAACATGTTCCAACAAGGAACAACATCTCCATGTTCCAACAAGGAACAAACTTCAATCTTCACCTGCAACTAACAATGCTATAAGAGGGGCTGAGCAAAGCGGTAACATAACCAGTCAACGGTTTGCTAGGACAAGGTGGGTTAGAGGCTTGGTTCAACAATATAGGAGGCATGATAAGCAAGTGGTAGGTATCGCAACATAGGCATAGCAAAAGAGCGAGCAACTAGCAAGCAAAGATAGAAGTGATTTCGAGGGTATGGTCATCTTGCCTGAAATCCCGCAAGGAAGAAGAATGAGTCCATGAAGAAGATAAATGGACATAGTCGAACGGTTTCTCACAAACACGACGTTATCGGAACCAACCTGAAGAAGAAACACCGGAAAGAAGCAAACAGTCATAGTAAAACAACCACCACATAAACATTGCATGATGCAAAATCAAGTATGATGCATGTCCGGTTTAATGAGGCATGGCATGGCAAAGTGCATAAACAATCCTACAAATTAAGTGGAGCTCATTATGCAACGGAGTTACATATTGACGAAACACCACATGACTTATTTAGTTCTCTCTCGGTTATGTACCCAACAATATTAAATGTTGTTAAACATGGCAAGAGGGTGAAGCAAAGCAAAACTACCTATCTAGTCAAGGTTAAATGAGGCCGGAAGCAACGAACAACAATTCCGGTAATCCCCATATGCATATATTAGGTTCGGTACTGTTCTGCCCTAAACCATATTTTATAGTTGTTAAACATGCAAAGTGATTCCACCATGTTAAACTATGCAAAATTCTATCCCATTTACATATAAAGATTATTAAATTCCGAGTTACGGTTATTTAGTTATGAATTAAACCATTTAGCATGGCATATGGACAAAGTTACACAAACATCATTTTAAACATTTTACACATGGGTGAAAATGACATATTATGAAACTATGAAATTCTAAGCATTTTACATATTTAAATTGTTTTAATCCGATGCACCATTTGTGAGTTATTAAATGCATGAACTCTAGGGACTATTCTGCAAAACGGGTAGTACTCAAGAAATTAGCTAAAACGTTCTGCAGAAAAAAATACATCTCGGGCCGGATCTGGTGTGCGCAATAGTGGGAGGGGGCGCAGCAGTGAGGCTCACCCATGGGCTTGGCCCGTTCGGTGGAGAGGAGAGAGGCTGGCAGGCTGGGCCTTGGAGAGGCAAGGAGGCCCACGCGCGGCTAGATTGAGGCCCAGGAGGCGAAGGAACTGGGCAGGCCGTGGTCAACACAGGCACTGGAGACGCGCTGCTCTCGTCCTGGAAGCAGAGGACGCAGGCGGCGGACTTGACGACGGGGGGGCCGAGGCTGGGCCTGGCGACGCGGGAGCAACGACGCGGTCAACGGACACCGCTGGTGCGCTCGTTCACCTCGCGTGGATGGAGCGGAAGGGGCCGGGGCGACGCGAGCGAAGCAGCATAGCAGAAATCAACGGGCAAGGCAGCGACGGGGTGCTCAGGGACATGGGGTGACGGCGGCGCAGGTACGACGGGGAGGCCATGGCGTTCCTGTGGGCAACGGGAGAGAGAGCAGAGAGATTAGAGAGAGAGAGACGGTGAGAGGAATCGGAGATCCAATAAAAGGAGAAAAAGGGTGCAAGGCAGGGGACCTTCTGGGTTCACCGGCGACGTTCATTGGAGGCGGTGGGGTTTGGCGAAGATGAAGGAACGGTGGGGCGTCGGGGAAGCTCGGGATCGGGCTCCTCCTGATCCGGTCGAGCAGAGCAGGGGCGCGCAGAGTCGAGGAGGGGGCGCACGAGGAGGAGCGCGCAGAGAAGGAGGAGCTCGGGGTCGAGCGTTCCTGCTCGAGACGGCGAACAAGTTCGAGGCCCGCGCGAGGTTAAACTCCAGCAGGCACTCGGGCATGGGAGCAAAGGCAGCACCTTCATCCGTTCAGGATCGAGCGCAGAGTCGATCTGAGAAGGAGAGATGGGGTTTGTTGGTTGGTGGGATGGGGAAAATGAGGAGAAGGCGGGATCGATTGGGAGGATCTGGTTGGGTGGAGGTTTGGAACAAGACGGATGCAGGGGTTGGTTTGGCGTGGAAACCGAGGAAGTGGGTGAGTTTCGGCGGTGGGATGGATCCCAAGGGGGAATTTGGCAGCTGAGGGGGACAAGCGACCTAGTTTTTAGGGTTTTGTCTGATATATATAGCAAAAGGATTTTCGGATAGAGGCATTTGGTCCCTCCGATCTTAATCGAACGGTCGCGAAAAAAAATAGCTAGGGATACCAAATAAGAAAAGGGTGACGTTTTGTAGATGTTTGGGGATGATCCGGACACAACGGTGGCGACAGTCTGGGTCGGGTTCGGGACAACTTCCGGACGCGCGCGAGGGGTTCGATGCACTGTGCAGAGATGGTAGGCATGGCCTAGGTGAACTGTGGCGAGGCTGAGAGGAGAGAAGAGAGAGAGAGAGAGAGAGAGAGAGAGAGAGAGAGAGAGAGAGAGAGAGAGAGAGAGGGAGGGCCCGACAGCAGTTTCCGGAGACCGAAAACGTCCGACGATAGACCGGCTATATTGCCGCTATAGTTAACGGTTGGGCTATTAAACGAACTCTGAATGCGATGAAACTTGACAAGCGGTCTATCTACACTATAATAAGACCACACGCCAACTTTCATCCCATTCCAAGAACCTTTTCCGACCACTTATAAAATAATATTTCAGACATGCCGCGGGCGCGTGCAAGTGTGTCTGGGCTCAGAACGGACAACAGACGGAACGAGGAGACCGGGACGGATGCAAGTTTCGAAAACATGATGATGCAATGCACATGATGACATGATAAGATGCAACACGCAAGCAAATGACAAGGCAACACAGCGCATAACTGGAGGACACCTGGCACATCGTTCTCGGGGCGTTACAACACTCCACCACTACGAGAGGATCTAGTCCTGAGATCTAGAATGGCACCGGAGGGAAAAACGGAAGAGAAAGAGAAGAGGTAAAACTAAGTTGCTTCTTTGACAAACGAGTGAAACCAAAGAACCTTGAAAAGGTTAAGCCAATTTGAGAAAAGAATACAATGGAGATGCATGAAGTTAACAGTCTCCGTCAGAAAAGAGAAACAAGGAAGAACAACTTCGGGCAGCACTCCGATTGAAAAGAAAAGAAATTGAATAAGAACTTGATAAGATGAGAAGATACTTGATGACATTACAAAACACTGCCTCCGGAACTATTAAATGAATGGAGCGAGTAAGAAATATCTCAGACAGCACTCCGGTTGAAAGAGATGCAAGGCTTGATAAGGCGAAAAGAACTTGAGTAGAATGGCACACAATCCGGTTAAAGGATAAGCACGAAAAGAACATGATCCCCACCATTCGAGATGATGAGAGAAAAGAGCAACATCACAATGCCTCCAGATGAAGGAATAGAAGATAGATAATTGAAGTAAAAGAATGGAGAGGAAAATGCCAACTTCTGTCACAAAGTGCTTGAGAAGGCATCCTTAGGAAACGGGTCGAGCGGAGTTGTTGGAAAACCAACAACGAAAGGATAATCTTGATATGGTCTTGTGGAGTACATATCAAATTAAGAGATGAAAACCTGCCACTCACGGGAAAAAGAATTTGATTGCTAAGAACAAGGAGACGAGAAACTTATTTCATCTGGAGGATAAATGAAGAACTTGGATCATTTATAAGCATCATAAATAGCATGATCCTTAGGGAAGAGTCTTAGGTGAAATATAATCCAAGATAATTCCAATGACGAGATGATGGATTTAAAATATCTCATTCTTAACAACATGGGAATCAAGAGACATGAACTCAAATTATCAAGAATGACATAATACCACCTCGAATGGTACGGTTGAAAGAATTGAACTCTGGATTGCAAGATGAAGAATGCTTGAACTCCACTGAAAAGAATGTTGATGAACGCTTCGAGAAGGAAATAAAACCTCGATGAACCATCATGTAGGACATCCGTGAGGAACTCCAGTAAACAAAATGATGATAAAAGAAAGAGAAGTTGAAAACACAAGGTGAAACCTTGTAATGATTTAGAAGGATCTTCGTGGTGAAATAATTGAGAGAACTTGGAACTCCAGGAAAAGAAAGATGAATCAAGTGAAACCGCGAATTTGATGAACCTCCGGAATAAGGAATTTAATTCGCTCGATGAAATAAGAATGAGAATTACATTATGGTTATCCTTCGCCAATTAAAATGATGACAAGCAACGGATTTGGCATACTACATATTCTCGTAGAAAAGATTAAGAAAGATATAACATAAACTTGAGAATGTCTTCGACGAACCGCCGGTAGGATTGGAACATCAAAGAAATTGATAAATAAGAGAACTCTTGAACGAACCACCGTTAGAATTAAAATGACCAAAGGAAAGATAGAGGAACACCGGGAAGAATTATGAAATGAACAAGGATACTTGAGAGAATTTAGATACAAGTGAACGAAGGGATCACGAACTGATTAGAGAATACTGAATGATGACCCGGTAAGATTTGGAGAACCACAGCTGAAAGCTGAGAATGAATAAATCTTAGATCATGGGCTCTAGATGATCAAATTGAGAAGAGTCTTGAATTTGCTCCGGATAGGTGAAAAAAATACTCACGATCAAAACAATTATGAGAGGATGGTAACAAGCTAGCACCACGAGTCTCTGAGAGAACGGATAAGATATGGAGGAAAACTCTTCTTCGGTCTTCAAATGTTGAGAATGACGACGAGAAACACCACCAAGAATTATTTAGACACTCCGGAAGAATGAAAACGAAGAGGTTGAGCCAACGATGAAAATAATTTGACAGATCTTGGAGAAATACATTTGATTGATGATAATTCATTCTTACGTCACACTTCGAAAAGAGATTTGGATAGCTTCGGGAAAATAAGAAGAGTCAGGTAAGATCCTGGGAAAAGACCTGTGGGTTAGGGCCCACTGAAAAGAGAATACCGTTGAAATGATTTAAAAGAGAGGTTGCACCGGTTGAATTAAAAGGCTTGAATGAGATAATCACCTCAAAAGATCTTGAACAAATGTAGAGTGGAAAACATGAATCTTCGAGATATCTTGAGCACTCCAAAACAATTGAATAGCAAATGAGGAATGATTGAGAGGTACGTCGGCAAGAGAAGACGTTTAAAACGAGGAAAGGATGTGACCAACACAGAAAACTTGAATTGAATCCACCGGAGAAGAAAAAGAATGAAGAATGATGAACTTGAATCTCCGTTAGAATCTTCATGACAATCACCGGATAAGAATATTGATGGAGAAGAATGGAGAGACTTCATAACCAATAAGATGGATACTTGACTAAGAAAATCCGAGTCCTTGAAGAAAAAGGGTGGGTGGGTGGGAAAAACAAAGTCAACTTGGAACGGATGAAGACAACACCGTTGAGAAGAACTGATACTTGATCTTGCGGATGTTGAAATGATCGGATCCACTTGAAGAGAAACACACCGGTTGAAAAGGATTGACAAGACAATCTCGATGATCAAGAAGGATTGGTATTCACATCGGAGTATGAGAACACCATTTGGGGAAAGGTATGGAGTAAACACTTGACTTTGAAGCAACTCGAATACCACAACTCAAAACAAAAACAAAGGATTGGCTTGCAAAATAAGCCGGAACAAACATATGATAGAGATTTCACCCGAAGTTTTCGTGGTGGGGCCTACACGGGCTCGATCATACAACACCATCATGTACAAGGCAGTGCACATGACATACGAAGCATCCCTGAGTCGGCATAGCCAAGGACTCTTTAAGACACAATGAGACCACTGTAAAACCAACCGTGAATAGGCGGACCACTAGACGTCGAACCCCAATTTCATATCATACATCTGTCGGAAAGATATCCTAAGAGCTACTTGAATTCCCACTTATGAACTCCCGAAATTTTCCGGTTATGCAATCAGGTGTTGGGGATATAGGGGAAGCATAATATCTCACCCAAAACTAGCAAATCCTACATCCAGCTGTATCCATCCTTCAACACATAACCAAGAAACCTTCGGAAATCGTCTACCTCAACCTTCAAAAAGCATCCGTTATAAAAGTTATGGCAATACTCCCGAACTCCCGCCCCAGTACTGGGTGGCGTCGAGGTTATCTCACCAACAACTGCATAAAAGAGATTTTTGATGTCGGCGAAAGTAAACTCAGGTATTCCAGAACTGCAATGTTAAAATTGTGACGACAACACCTCGGAGCTCAACTCCCCGGGACACTTCCACAACCCCTAAATGTCAGGAGGCACCAAGAACAATGTTCCCGTCACAAAACCATCGGAACGATTCCAAGATACCCGCGTGATCCTAAAAATTGTTGTTAGTGAAATTTGAGAAGAGAAGAGTCAAAACTCTACGTCAGGATGCCTCACCAGAGCGATGAAGGGACTGGGGAGTAAAAAGAATTCCTAAACTCTCCGATATATAATTCCTAAATGACTCAAAACATTTTTCTAGACTCAACAACGTCCGCTAATTCGATCAAGCAGTGGGGGCTCCTAAGGTCGGGGAAGGCCCTGATACCAACTTGTAACACCCTCGATGCGGCTATATCTCCCACGTGTCGAAGCACGACTTAGAGGCATAACCGCAATGAAAGCAATGTCGCAAGTGAGGTAATCTTCACACAACCCATGTAATACATAAGGGAAAAGATACATAGTTGGCTTACAATCGCCACTTCACACAAATACATGAATAAAGCATTACATCATCCAAATACAATCAGGGCCCGACTACGGAGCCAAAATAAAAGAAGACTACCCCAAATGCTACATAGATCCCCGATCGACCCCAACTGGGCTCCACTACTGATCAACTAGAACGAAACAACACAAAGGACAAGATCTTCATCGAGCTCCTCCTTGAGCTTGGTTGCGTCATCTGCACGGTTCAACGGCACCTGCAAGCTAGTTTTGGAAGTATATGTGAGTCACGGGGACTCAACAATCTCACACCCTCGCGATCAAGACTATTTAAGCTTATAGGAAAGGCAGGGTAATATGTGGAGCTGCAACAAGCGACTAGCATATATGGTGGCTAACCTGTTTGCAAAAGAGAGCGAGAAGAGAACGCAAAGCATGAACGAAGAACTAGAGAACAACCTATGGCAAACATTAGTCCAATACCGTGTTCACTTCCCGGACTCCGCCGAGAAGAGACCATCACGGTTACACACGCAGTTGATTCATTTTAATTAAGTTAAGGTTCAAGTTATCTACAACCGGACATTAACAAATTCCCATCCGCCCATAACCGCGGGCACGGCTTTCGAAAGTTCAAATCCCTGCAGGGGTGTCCCAACTTAGCCCATCACAAGCTCTCACGGTCAACGAAGGATATTCCTTTTAGCGGGAAGACCCAATCAGACTCGAAATCCCGGTTACAAGACATTCCGACAATGGTAAAACAAGACCAGCAAAGCCGCCCGATGCGCCGACAAATCCCGATAGGAGCTGCACATATCTCGTTCTCAGGGCACACCGGATAGGTCAAGCTACGACTAAAACCAACCCTCGAGTTGCCCCGAGGTGGCCCCGCAGGCTGCCCGTTTCGGACCAACACTCAGAGGAGCACTAGCCCGGGGGGGGGGGGGGTTAAAATAAAGATGACCCTTGAGTCTGTGAAACCCAAGGGAAAAGAGGCTAGGTGGCGAATGGTAAAACCAATGTTGGGCATTGCTGGAGGAGTTTTATTCAAGGCGAACTGTCAAGGGGTTCCCATTATCACCCAACCGCGTAAGGAACGCAAAATCCGGGAACATAACACCGATATGACGGAAACTAGGGCGGCAAGAGTGGAACAAAACACCAGGCATAAGGCTGAGCCTTCCACCCTTTACCAAGTATATAGATGCATTAATTAAATAAGAGATATTGATGATATCCCAACAAGTAAACATGTTCCAACAAGGAACAACATCTCCATGTTCCAACAAGGAACAAACTTCAATCTTCACCTGCAACTAACAACGCTATAAGAGGGGCTGAGCAAAGCGGTAACATAGCCAATCAACGGTTTGCTAGGACAAGGTGGGTTAGAGGCTTGGTTCAACAATATAGGAGGCAAGATAAGCAAGTGGTAGGTATCGCAGCATAGGCATAGCAAAAGAGCGAGCAACTAGCAAGCAAAGATAGAAGTGATTTCGAGGGTATGGTCATCTTGCCTGAAATCCCGCAAGGAAGAAGAACGAGTCCATGAAGAAGACAAACGGACGTAGTCGAACGGTTCCTCACAAACGCGACGTTATCGGAACCAACCCGAAGAAGCAACACCGGAAAGAAGCAAACAGTCACAGTAAAACAACCACCACATAAACATGGCATGATGCAAAATCAAGTATGATGCATGTCCGGTTTAATGAGGCATGGCATGACAAAGTGCACAAACAATCCTACAAATTAAGTGGAGCTCATTATGCAATGGAGTTACATATTGACAAAACACCACATGACTTATTTAGTTCTCTCTCAGTTATGTACCCAACAATATTAAATGTTGTTAAACATGGCAAGAGGGTGAAGCAAAGCAAAACTACCTATCTAGTCAAGGTTAAATGAGGCCGGAAGCAATGAACAACAATTCCTGTAATCCCCATATGCATATATTAGGTTCGGTACTGTTCTGCCCTAAACCATATTTTATAGTTGTTAAACATGCAAAGTGATGCCACCATGTTAAACTATGCAAAATTCTACCCCATTTACATATAAAGATTATTAAATTCCGAGTTACGGTTATTTAGTTATGAATTAAACCATTTAGCATGGCATATGGACAAAGTTACACAAACAACATTTTAAACATTTTAAACATGGGTGAAAATGAAATATTATGAAACTATATGAAATTCTAAGCATTTTACATATTTAAATTGTTTTAATACGATGCACCATTTGTGAGTTATTAAATGCATGAACTCTAGGGACTATTCTGCAAAACGGGTAGTACTCAGGAAATTAGCCAAAACGTTCTGCGAAAAAATACATCTCGGGCCGGATCTGGTTGGCCCAATAGTGGGAGGGGGCGCAGTAGTGAGGCTCACCCATGGGCTTGGCCCGTTCAGTGGAGAGGAGAGAGGCCGGCAGGCTGGGCCTTAGAGAGGAAAGGAGGCCCACACGCGGCTAGATTGAGGCCCAGGAGGCGAAGGAACTGGGCAGGCCGTGGTCAACACAGGCGCTGAAGACACGCTGCTCTCGTCCTGGAAGCAGAGGACGCAGGTGGTGCGCTCGTTCACCTCGCGTGGATGGAGCGGAAGGGGCCGGGGCGACGCGAGTGAAGCAGCGCGGCAGAAATCAACGGGCAAGGCAGCGACGGGGTGCTCAGGGACCTAGGGTGACGGCGGCGCAGGTACGACGGGGAGGCCATGGCGTTCCTATGGGCAACGGGAGAGAGAGCAGAGAGATTAGAGAGAGAGAGACGGTGAGAGGAATCGGAGATCCAAGAAAAGGAGAAAAAGCGTGCGAGGCAGGGGACCTCCTGGGTTCACCGGCGACGTTCACTGGAGGCGGCGGAGTTTGGCGAAGACGAAGGAACGATGGGGCGTCGGGGAAGCTCGGGATCGGGCTCCTCCCGATCCGGTCGAGCAGAGCAGGGGCACGCAGAGTCGAGGAGGGGGCGCACGAGGAGGAGCTTCGGGGAAGGAGGAGCTCGGGGTCGAGCGTTCCTGCTCGGGACGGCGAACAAGTTCGAGGCCCGCGCGAGGTTAAACTCCAGCAGGCACTCAGGCACGGGAGCGAAGGCAGCGCCTTGATCTGTTTGGGATCGAGCGCAGAGTCGATCTGAGAAGGAGAGATGGGGTTTGTTGGTTGGTGGATGGGGAAAATGAGGAGAAGGCAGGATCGGTTGGGTGGATCTGGTTGGGTGGAGGTTTGGAACAAGAGGGATGCAGGGGTTGGTTCGGCGTGGAAACCGAGGAAGTGAGTGAGTGGCGGCAGTGGGATGGATCCCTAGGGGGTATTTGGCGGCTAAGGGGGACAAGCGACCTAGTTTTTAGGGTTTTGTCTGATATATATAGCAAAAGGATTTTTGGATAGAGGCATTTGGTCCCTCCGATCTTAATCGGACGGTCACGAAAAAAAATAGCTAGGGATACCAAATAAGAAAAGGGTAACATTTTGTAGATGTTTGGGGATGATCCGGACACAATGGTGGCGACAGTCTGGGTCGGGTTCGGGACAACTTCCGGACGCGCGCGAGGGGTTCGATGCACTGTGCAGAGATGGTAGGCATGGCCTAGGTGAACTGTGGCGAGGCTGAGAGGAGAGAAGAGAGAGAGAGAGAGAGAGAGAGAGAGAGAGAGAGAGAGAGGGAGGGCCCGACAGCAGTTTCCGGAGACTGAAAACGTCCGAGAATAGACCGGCTATATTGCCGCTATAGTTAACGGTTGGGCTATCAAACGAACTCCGAATGTGATGAAACTTGACAGGCGGTCTATCTACACTATAATAAGACCACACGCCAACTTTCATCCCATTCCGATAACATTTCCCGACCACTTATAAAATAATATTTCGGACATGCCGCGGGCGCGTGCAAGTGTGTCTGGGCTCAGAACGGACAACGGACGGAACGAGGAGACATGGACGGATGCAAGTTTCGAAAACATGATGATGCAATGCACATGATGACATGATAAGATGCAACACGCAAGCAAATGACAAGGCAACAACAGCGAATAACTGGAGGACACCTGGCACATCGGTCTCGGGGCGTTACACCACCATAGTGGGTGGCTGACTTGTGGGCCTACTAAGTTGACGGGGACGGAGGGCTTTGTCAACTTAGTCAATATGAATGATTCTAGCTCCAGTGACCATACGATGTCCATCCAACGGCCATAGTTCTTCTTCAACCTCTGGTCTTCTTGCTCCAGCCGCCCAAAGTAGTGCTGATCGTGCCGCCTGCTCCTGCCTCCCGTGGCCGGCTGTGCTGCCGCAGAGGCCTCACCGCCCCCACACTACTCCCATAGCTGGCCAGGCCAGCCCTCCACTCACCCACACCCCATGTTATTCTGCAGCGATGACAACCTCACACCGCAGCCGAACCAGTGAACCCTTGATGTCTACAACACAACCTTCTTCTTGTAGATGTTGTTGGGCCTCCAAGTGCAGAGGTTTGTAGGACAGTAGCAAATTTCCCTCAAGTGGATGACCTAAAGTTTATCAATCCGTGGGAGGCTAGGATGAAGATGGTCTCTCTCAAACAACCCTGCAACCAAATAACAAAGAGTCTCTTGTGAACACAACACACCCAATACAATGGTAAGTTGTATAGGTGCACTAGTTCGGCGAAGATATGGTGATACAAGTGCAATATGGATGGTAGATATAGGTTTTTGTAATCTGAAAATATAAAAACAGCAAGGTTGCAAGTGAAAAGTGAGCGTAAACGGTATTGCAATGCTAGGAAACAAGGCCTAGGGTTCTTACTTTCACTAGTACAAGTTCTCTCAACAATAATAACATAATTGGATCATATAACTATCCCTCAAAATGCAACAAAGAGTCACTCCAAAGTCACTAATAGCGGAGATCAAACGAAGAGATTATTGTAGGGTACGAAACCACCTCAAAGTTATTCTTTCTGATCGATCTATTCAAGAGTCCATAGTAAAATAACACGAAGCTATTCTTTCCGTTCAATCTATCATAGAGTTCGTACTAGAATAAAACCTTAAGACACAAATCAACAAAAACCCTAATGTCACCTAGATACTCCAATGTCACCTCAAGTATCCGTGGGTATGATTATATGATATGCATCACACGATCTCAGATTCATCTATTCAACCAACACAAAGAACTTCAAAAAGTGCCCCAAAGTTTCTACCGGAGAGTCAAGACGAAAACGTGTGCCAACCCCTATGCATAAGTTCTTGAGGTCACGAAACTCGCAAGTTGATCACCAAAACATACATCAAGTGGATCACGTGATATCCCATTGTCACCACAGATAAGCACATGCAAGACATACGTCAAGTGTTCTCAAATCCTTAAATACTCAATCCGATAAGATAACTTCAAAGGGAAAACTCAATCCATTACAAGAGAGTATAGGGGGAGAAACATCATAAGATCCAACTATAATAGCAAAGCTCGCGATACATCCAGATCGTTCCGAATCAAGAACACGAGAGAGAGAGAGAGAGACAGAGAGAGAGAGAGATCAAACACATAGCTACTGGTACATACCCTCAGCCCCGAGGGAGAACTACTCCCTCCTCGTCATGGAGAGCACCGGGATGATGAAGATGGCCACCAGAGAGGGATCCCCCTCCGGCAGGGTGCCGGAATGGGTCTAGATTGGTTTTCGGTGGCTACAGAGGCTTGCGGCGGCGGAACTCCCGATGTATTGTGCTCCCCGATATTTTTAGGGTATATGGGCATATATAGGCGAAAGAAGTCGGTCAGGGGAGCAACGAGGGGCCCATGAGGGTGGTGGCACGCCCAGGGGGTAGGGCGCACCTCCCTGCCTCGTGGCTTGCTTGAAGCTTCCCTGACGTCTACTCCAAGTCTCCTGGATTGATTCCGTTCCAAAAATAACTCTCCCGACGGTTTAATTTCGTTTGGACTCCGTTTGATATTCCTTTTCTTCGAAACACTGAAATAGGCAAGAAAACAACAATTTGGGCTGGGCCTCCAGTTAATAGGTTAGTCCCAAAAATAATATAAAAGTGTTTAGCAAAGCCCATAAACATCCAAAACAGATAATATAATAGCATGAATACTTCATAAATTATAGATACGTTAGAGATGTATCAACCCTCGTACTCCTCTCCGCGTGGGCATCCACTGCCGCCTCTTCCCCGGCTCCGCGTCATCCCCTTCCTATGCCTCGCCGTCATCCACCACCTTGGTGCTCTCGGCGCGGCGTGGTCAATGTAGTCAACGTCTGACTTCCATCGGAAGAGTACTGTATGTGGACAGACTGACAGTTGGGTCCACGGCCACAGCTGGGTCCACGACCACTATTGACACCGATTTCAGCCAAAGTAAAATATGTCCCATAGATATTATTCAAATAAAATCATTTACATAAAATGCAAAAATACGAAGTTGCCGAATACGCGGATAAAAAATATCATGATGAATTTCCGCAGCGCTGCTCAATATAAAACAAAGGACCCAGAAATAAAAGAGAAGGAACAATATCATCGTCTAAATTAGACGACATATGACTGTCATACACATATGCCATCATCAATGGAGAAATTCCAATATTGGCACAAATTCAAAGTTTTATAGACCACGCTAATATTGCCAAAATATTATCCTATTATCCTATTATCGCTAAAAGAAAATATTGGCACGATACTTCCGTAAAATAATGTGATGCGCAACGATGTTTAAAAAAAGAACATCATATAATGAGCAAGGCCAAGTGCACTTACGTGAAAAGGACACATACATGCACCTATCTACATGCATGCATGCATGGGATTAATAAAGTAATTACCCAGCCCATGGCCCATCCAGCAGCGTCCTCCTCTATGCCTTAGGGCATCTCCAGCCGCGTCCCTAGGAAGGTCTCCCCAAACGATTTTTTTGCGCTGACGCCAAAAAAAGGTCCAGTCATGCCCCAGGAGCCCGATTTTCACCGGCCTGGGCTGAAAACAGCGTCGGCGGATCCAGGCCGAACCCGGCGCGCTGGGGGGCGCCCGGGGGCGCCAGGGCGAACTATTTTGACGCGAAATAGCCACGGGCCCGCCGCGTCAGTGACACGGTGCCTCGTCTTCCCCCAACAGCCTCGGTTCCCGCGGGGAATCAATGGCAAGGCTGCCGCCGGTCAGCCTTGCCATTGATTCCTCACGGGCGGCGCATCACGGGACGACGCACCGACGCCTCCCCTCCCTCGCACGCGTACACACGGGTGCGGCGCGGCTATATAGCCGGTGGCCTGCACTCGCCTGTGCCCACACCAGCCCCGCCCCCTTGCCGCCGCCCAGCTCCTCCCTCTTCCTACCTCTCCTGTGCGCCGCCGTCCAGCCCCTCCCTCTATCTCTCTACCTCTCCCGAGCCCGTCGCCATGGCGGAACGCTACCCTGGAGATGAGGTGGCGGCCAACGGCTTCGGCTGCCGTTCGCTCCGTGACCAGGAGTTCTGGCTCTTGTTCCAGGCGAACATCCTGGCACCACCGGACATGCGCGCCGGGCCAACGGGGTGGAGGCTCAGCGCCAGGGGAGTGCCCATTCCCCCGCTGCCCGATGCCGTGGCGAAGCCGAAGTACTTCGCCGAGGAAGTCGAGGTCGTGCGCGCCTCCCTCACCGACGCCCAACTCTCCCTCCCCCAGTACGCCGCCGACAACCACGCGGCTTGGGCGGCGTATTTCAAGCGCCGCCAGCAGCAGCGCTTGGTGTCCACCAACGGCACGCCGGTGGTCGGCGGCCGGCAAAACAACGAGGGGCGCCACCTGTGGTGGGCCGTCCCTAGCCGCACACTCAAGGGCATACTGACGTACCTCGAGGGCGGCAACGACCCGCCGTTGGCGTACCCGGCGAGGGCGGCCACCCCGGCGCAGCACCGACGCGCCGGGCCATGGGCGCCAAGGATGTTCGGTTCCTCCTCCTCTTCTTCCTCCTCCCGATCTTCATCGCACTCCTTCGGCACTCCGGCCCTGCTCGGCGTCAAGGCCGAGCCCGCGGCGGAGACGTCGCTCGGCCGGCGCACTCGCAGCGCTGGCATCGTAATCAACGAGGGCGGCCGGCGCGCCTACTCGTCGGCTCCTCCTCCGCGCTTTGTCAAGCCAAAGACGGAGCCGGGGCTCGCGCCGGTGAAGACGGAGCCGGGGCTCGCGCCGGTGAAGAAAGAGCCGGCCGCGCCGGTGACGACGGAGCTCGACGACGATGACGCGGCCCTGGAATGGGTGCGCAGGGACTCCATAGCGATGGAGAAGGAGCGCCTGGAGAAGGCGAAGGAGCGCCAGCGCGGAGCCCTGCTTCGCTTCGCGGAGCGTCGACATGGCCGCGACGAAGGCGGAGTCGTCGTCATCTGCGACAGTGACGACGATGACGATGCGCCGCCACTAGTTCGCCATGGCGACGCCGGGCAGGGGTCCAGCAGGGGCGCCCACGTCAAGGAGGAGAAGGCCGCCGACGACGATGATGGCGATGGCGGCGACTTCAGCCAGTTTTTCCTTTAGATTAGTTTATGTATATATGCTATGTAATTAAAATCCGCGAACTTCGCCGAAATGTGCCGAAATTTTTTGTGTTTGGCTGAAATTTATCGTGTTTAAGCCGAACTTCGCCGAACTTCTTTTATTTTAAAACGTGCCTGGGGACGACTCTAGGGCCGGCGGCTGGGGACCAACTCGTCTCCAGGCCCAATTTTTACACCGGCTCACCCCAAGCGGTGATTTTAGACGCCCCTGAGGGGCCAACGGCTGGAGATGCCCTTAGGCATGCATGCATTAAGCATTGATTAAACCAAAGGCCCATACGTGAGTCCAAGGGAGTGCATGCACGAAAGAAGAAAGGCCATACCTGCATGCAATTAGAGCCTAGTCATGTAATTAGATTTGATGGGGCCAGGCCTAGCTATGCTCCTGACGTCTCAATTAAACAAGACCAAGTCTCCACTATACGTACCGGCTAGCGACACCTCGCGCTCCCACGATCTGCACGATTGCGACGTGCCCGAGTGGAAGCTTGGCGCGCACGGTAATCTTCCAAGGCACATCGATGCATCCACCGCTCCCCTATAAATACATGGTTGGCCAGCATAGAGAGGGCTGCTCACCTCATCCATCAATCGCTTATTCAGTCCATCACTACTAGCTCATTATTCATCCATCCATCCATCACTCATGCACATACATACGCTGCTAGCTTCGTCGTCGTCGGCCATCCGCTCGCCGCTGTCGTTGCCGTTCGCTCGTCGCCATCGTCGCCTTCCGCTCGCCGCCGTCCACATACGTCTTCGGCCGCACTGCTCGTCATGTGCACCTCCCACAAGCTGCTACACGCTGGCGTTGCTCGTCCGCATCACACGTGCAAAAAAACCAAGGCAATGTGAGAATACATGGCTACCTTCTAGCTCCTTTCTTGATGCATTCCTCTTGCACCATATGTCTCAAAGTACTATTGGTGTTCTAGGTCGCTCCATATAGCACACCTAGTTTGGTCTCATGGGATCTAGCATCCCTTGTTGATACAAACCATGGTTAAAATTATGCCCATCTTGTTTTGGTCTCATGGGATCTTGCATCTCATGTTGATACAATTCAAGAATAAAAAATATGATCCTTCTTGTTTTGGTCGCATGGTGATCTTGCATCCTATGTTGATACAGTTCAAGATTAAAATATATTCATCGATGATGCTTTATTTTCATCACATATCTCATATATATTCGGCTCTACCCACAAAATTCTTCTTGTTTTGGTCTCATGGTGATCTTGATCCCATGATGATACAAATCAAGATAATGCATGAGATGCCTAGTGGTCATATATCACTCCTCAATCCTATAATGATGCAAACTAAGTGCACACGATGCAACTAAAATTCTTCTTGTTTTGGTCCCATGGTGATCTTGCATCTCCATGTTGATACAAGTCAAGACCAAAAATTATGCTCATCTTGTTTTGGTCTCATGGCGATCTTTCATCCCATGTTGATACAATTCAAGAATAAAAATATGTCCATCTTGATTTGGTCACATGGTGATCTTGCATCTCCATGTGGATAAGTCAAGACCAAAAAATTATGCCCATCTTGTTTTGGTCTCATGGCGATCTTGCATCCCATGTTGATACAATTCAAGAATAAAAATATGTCCATTTTGATTTGGTCTCATGGTGATCTTGCATCCCATGTTGATACAGATCAAGGATAGAAATAGAAATAAAGCTTATATTGATTTGGTTTCATAAGGTCCTATTTTGTTGGAAATTCACACATGTTCTTCCATATAATTTATAGTCTAGCTAGACCCCTAAATGCATCAGTATAGGGTGTAAACTTGGAGCATGCGTCTATATGTTCATTAGTCTCAAGAAGTAGCATTATACGCTCGGATTTTGTACTAATGAAAACCCATGTGAAACAAAGCCATGACAACTCAATATACATGACTTTGGCTCTTCATAGTTTAGGGTCATTATCTAGGCTTTGAAAATTGTCATATACTTCATCATGTCCATGCGAAACATATACTGATACACACTTCTGTTTGGTTACACCATAAGCATACAATCTATGCTACGTGGTGATAATACAAGCAAGAAGAAGTTCCGACACTTCATTTGGTTATGCTACATATGGGCACGAAGTTGGTACATGATGTTAGTGCTAATACAAGTGAGGTGAAACTTTATAAAAGAAATATTCTCATTCAAACCCATATAAATATTTGACTAGATCCACTTAGTCGCATGCCCATATATGACATGTTTGAGACAAGCAAAACTAGTATTTAAGCATAACCAATATGTCATAATATAATCGCCCATACGGATTAAAATTGTACCATGCATAGAAAAGTAACTAGGGTCATAGCCTATGTTACTCGCACTAAACATAATACAGTGCGATCGAACATGATTATGAACAAGTTTCGCATATAATGGCTCGAGGCAACGCTATATACGTTGCTATAAAGTAAAACCAACTCATGAAAATAGTTATGCCCTATATTGCAAATACACCATTAGCCCGGCTAGTTAACCATTAAATAAGACAACTACTACATATTTGCGATGGTTAATGAGCTAGGCATAAACGTGATATATGAATGAACATTGTCAAATCATGAATGTTGTGCAACGCATATGTTAGCATAGACGAAGTTGAAGGCTCCCCGAGCACAACAACGTCGAAGACGGCGAGGAGGACTTTTGTTTCTACATTTTGTAATCTTATTTTATTTCTATATTTTGTAGTACTCATGTGTTGTGATGCTATGTAATAGATATGTTGGAATTTTTAATCAGGGTTTTCTCTTCGGTGATGTAATTAACAGATCTTTCATGTAAATGTAACAGTTCTGAAAATAAAGTACGTGCAATGTTTGATCTCCATTTTCTTTATGCATTTAAATTATTCACTCTGTATCAATGACGTGGACGCGTGTTCTCACGCCCGCCATTTTTCCGTCATCAGATTCTGGCACGCTTGGTGGGACCTATTTCTCCACTCGTCTTTGAATTCCAACAAATAATTGCAACATATGAATTTCCATAGTACATAAAGCATACCATGAGACCAAATCAAGAGCCACAACCCAGTTTTTTGTGATTTGACAAGTAGGTCGCTTTGTCAGGCCTATTAGGCTGCAAATCTTTCAAGACAAGGAGAGCTTCATTCGGCTGGCCGAGAAAATGTCCTATCAGTAATGAGAAATGGGTTGTACATTTTTAAAATACATCAAACTGGCAATTAGTTTTAAATTTCTTTTTTTTCATTTCAAGATTTTAAATTGCATTGATTTTTATGCGTGGACAATTTGTATACATTTATTTTTAAAACCAGTTTGAATGTGACTCGAAATTTTGGGATTAAAAATAGTTCGGAGCGCACCCAAATATGCAAAATTTCATATAATTTTTTAACCGTGGCCACAATATGGGTTGTGATGCTAACAAAAAGAATATGGGCTCCAAAAAACCTTAAGAATTAGCAAATGGGTTGTAAATTATTTGAAATCATGGCAGATGAGCTGTATGTTGTTTTCCACAGATTTGAGGTTTTCCTAAAAAAAGGTTGACGCACAAGCAGTGACTGTTGGGTGTCCATCCAACGGCCGTCGTGCTTCTTCAATCTCTGCTCTTCCTGCTCCAGCCGCTCAAACAAGCACCGGTGGGACTGCCTGCTCCCTCTTCCCCGCGGCCGGCTATGCTGCCACGCAGGCCTCATCACCCCACCGTACTCCCATCGCTGGCCTAGCCATCCCTCTACTCACCCACACCTTCTATTATTCTCCGGCGATGGCAGACGAACCAGTAAACCCTCATACAGTCGTACTCCTCTCTGTGTGGGAAACAACTGCCGAGTCTTCCCTGACTCCGTGTCATTCTCTTCCTAGGCCTCGTCGTCGTCCACCGCCCTGGTGCTCTCAGCGCGGCCTGGTCAACATGGTCAATGACCGACATGCATATGAAGTGGATTGTACGTGGAGAGGCTGAAAGTTGGGTCCGCGGCCGCACCCATGGAAATGCCTCCTTATTACGCGCAAAATAATTATTCCTCCACCTGACATCTGGGACCCGCCGAAAGGGCCTCTGTATTTCGCGTAAAAAATGTTACCGCCGCTGACAGCTCGGACCCACCAACTATATCTTCGCACGCAAGGAAGTGCCTCCTTATTACGCACAAAAAAATAAATACTCCCCCTGCTAGCTGGGACCCAGTATAGTGACATGATGACTTGTGAGCCAACTAAGTTGATGGGGACGGGGGGCTTTGTCAACTTAGTCAATATGCACGATTCTAGCTCCCGTGACCGTATGATGTCCATCCAATGGTCGTAGTGCTTCTTCAACCTCTGGTCTTCTTGCTCCAGCCGCCCAAACTAGCGCCGATTATGCCTCGTGCTCCTGCCTCCCGTGGCCGGCTGCGATGCGGCGGAGGCCTCACCGCCCCCAACTACTCCCACCGCTGGCCAAGCCATCCCTCTACTGTCCCACACCCCTGTTATTCTGCGGTGATGGCAGCCTCACACTGCAGCGAACCAGTGAACCTCCATAGTCCTCTATGTGTGGGCATCCACTACCATGTCTTCCCCGGCTCTGCGTCGTCCCCTTCCTAGGCCTCGCCGTCGTCCACCGCCCTGGTGCTCTCGGCGCGGCGTGGTCAACGTAGTCAAGGAACGGCTTCCATCGGACGTGGATTGTACGTGGAGAGGCTGACAGCTGGGTCCACGGCCGCAGTAAGGAAGTGCCTCCTTATTACGCATAAAATAATTATTCGTCCACCTGACAACGGGGACCCACAGGATGGGCCACCGTATTTCGGAAAAAAACGTTTCCCCCTGACTGCTGGGACCCACCAGCTACATCTTCGCACGCAAGGAAGTGCCTGACAGTTGGGACCCACCTGGTCGAAGCGTACGTAGCGTTATCATTCTGATCGCAAACGTGTACATACATACTGGTCGATGTAGAGGTGCGCACGTGTCGTAGTAGAGGCACGCACGTAGCATGTACACGTACGTACATCGGCCAGTGCGCAAGAAAGAAAATACGGCCATGTACGCATATACGGGCAGGGTCTCGAACGCCTACTCTCGCATACGTACGGCCAGAGCTCGTGTACATGGCTTGGTCGGAACGGAGAAACTGCGTCGTCATCGTGTTCATGGGGAGCCAACCGGCTGGGTCGAAACGGAATGCGTCGTCGTGTTCATCAGGAGGGCTTGGATGGAATAGCCGATGGAAACGAGGCCTAGCATACCGCAGAACGGAGGAAACGACCTTGTGTTCGACCGGCCACGTTCGAAACATGATCCTGTTCATCGGGAGGGGTCTGGCATACCACGAAACGGAGGAAACAGACCTCCTACGCTCGAAATGGGGTCATGTTGATCGGGAGGGGTGTGGCGTACCGCAAAATGGAGGAAACGGACTTGTGTTGGAGTGCTACGGTCGAAACGGGGGTCCTGTTCATCGGGAGGGGTGTGGTGTACTGCAAAACGGGACTCCACGGGATAATGTTCATCTCCACCGTCGACCCCCTCCAGCCTCCACAGGCTACTGTTCATCCACCGTCGACCTCCTCCAGCCTCCACCTATGACTGTTCATCCACGGGCTCCTGTTCATCCAGCCTCCACCGCGTGCTACTCCACCGGCTATTGTTCAACCAGCCCTCTCCAGTGGCTCTTGTTCAACCACCCCTCTACGGGCCACTGTTCATCCAGCCCTCCACCGTCTACTGTTCATCCAGCCCTCCACGGGTGGTCCTGTTCATCCAGCCCTCCACGGGGTCCTGCTCATCTAGCCCCAACCGGCTCGATCGATCGGGGTCCTGCTCATCCAAAGGCAACACCACAAGGTCCTGTTCATCCACCCCCACTGGGAATTGTTCATCCAAACCCCCCAGCAACGCTCACTGTTCATCGAGAGGCAACATCGATCGGCTTCAGTTAGCAGCAGTAGCGAAAGAATCGCTCGATCGGGTTCAGTTAACAGCCATAGATTGATCGCTCGGGTTCAGTAACGCGTAGCCTGCAGTGCAATCGCCCGAGTTTAGTAGGCGAACGCCTCGCTCGGGTTCAGTTAGATCCCAACGCCTCGCACCCACACGCGTGCGTGTACGAGAGAAACGTGCAAACCTCCGTGCATCGCTCGGCCCCGACCACCCACCGTAACCGGGAACACCCCGATATTTTCCTCGCCCTCGCTTCTACCATGGTTTTTTCCATCATGGACGGCCCAAAGAATGTCATGCAGCTGCGTCTCCAGCCCTCCTAGGACGAAAAGCCCATTTTTGTCATGATTTTTTGTCATAGAAGTAGGAGCCCACCACATCTATGATGATACCGAGTTTTGTCACAATTATCGTCATAGAAGTGTCATAAGTATGACAATTTTTTTTCGTTCGGGCCAAAATGTCACGGTGTGTCTTTTTTTGTAGTGATTCCTTGTAATGATGTTATTAGTTGAGTCGAGAGTGGTCTTGAATGAACCTGCCATGCTAGCCGAGGTGATGACATTGCACCGATCAATGAGTTCCTCCATCGCGTCATCATTCAGATCGGGGCAAGAATAACAGGGTCATTTCTAGCTTGTTCCCTCCATGGAGAAGACGATCAAACAATGGCAGAAGGAAGGGTGAAGGCAAATGGAGAAGGGAGGAAGAGCTAGCGTGCGACAGCAGTTCCAAATCAAGAGGGAAAGGCGAAGAGTTGGTGGACGATTGCCACGGTACACGAAGAGGCGCCTGGGGAGCGAACGGTTGCCACAGAGGTCGCACACTGACGACAAGGGCCGAGTAAACCGCATGCAATCCCATGGCACAACACACACGTCTTGTTAAGTTGAACCGTTTCTGTACTCTTGTGTCAACGCAAACAGTTCATCCGAGTGAACCACATGCCGTATATTCCACACACCTTGATCTGGCTGACCGTTTCTTTTGTGTTGCCTAATCACAAACAGTTCATCCGAGTGAACCGTATGATGTATATCGCACACACCTTCATCTAGCTGCCCGTTTCTTTTGTGTTTCCTAATCACAAACAGTTCATTCGAGTGAACCATATGCCGTGTATCACACACGCCTTCATCTGGCTGCCCGTTTCTTTTGTTCCTCCTCATCACAAACAGTTAATTGACATGAACCGTATGCCCTTCATTGCACACACAACTAAAATCTAAACCGTGTTTGATGCATCCATCATCGCAAACATTTTATATGTTTCTGACGATTTTCATACAACACCGTTTGCGGTTATGGCATCACGCACAGTTTCTCGAAGGGTCTCTGATCGAAGTGTCGCGTTAGCAGCATCCTGCAGTAGTGCCACCTCGGTCATATCATTGTAGTGCTTAGGCGAAGACCTGCGTCAGTAACTTCATCATCACCGTCATCATGCCGTCGTGCTGACGAAACTCTCCCTCGGTCTCAGCTGGATCAAGAGTATGAGGGACATCACCGAGCTGAACGTGTGCAGATCGCGAAGGTGCCGTGCATTTGGTACTTGATCGGTTGGATCGCGAAGACGTTCGACTACATCAACCGCGTTTCATAACGCTTCCGCTTTTGGTCTACGAGGGTATGTAGACATACTCTCCCCCTCTCGTTGCTATGCATCTCCTAGATAGATCTTGCGTGATCGTAGGAATTTTTTTGAAATACCGCATTCCCCAACAGTAGTTGTGACCACTAACAGATGTTTGTGCTGGACCCCACACATCGGAAAACACAAGTTCAAGAGGACTCTTTACTTCTCTAGTAGGTGAAACAAATGGTAGCTGATGACTTTTATCTTATCGACAGGCATCACACACGGACATCTCTTTATTGCTAGACTCTAACGGTAGCTCATGGCGGTGGAGTATGTGGCGAACGATAGGTGTGGGAAGGTGACCAAGGCAAGAGTGCCACTGGGATGGCGACACACGAACACCGCTGAAGACTCGCGGGGCGGATGGATCCTCCAAACGGCACAAGCCTTGGCTCAAGCGGCCACTAAGCAAGACAACCCGGGTTGCTCGGTCCTTAACAAAAAGATCAAAAGGGTGAAATTCACATAGGACATGATTATCAAGGGTGAGATTAGGGACGAATAAAAGATTACGAGTCACCGACGGTACCCGCAAAATATTACGAAGATGGAGCTGCCTAGAGGGATGACTAGTTAAAAGAGATGCCTGGCCAATGTGAGAGATGGGCATACCTACGCCATTGGCGGTGTGAACCTGGTCGTGCCCGTAGTAGGGATGGTTGGTGGAGAGCTTGTTGAGCTCGTTCGTCATGTGATCCGTGGTGCCGGTGTCCATGTACCACACTGGATCAATGGGGTAGTACGGCGTGTACCCCGGCTCGACGCGTGGGTCCTTGCCCTGGGCGGTGATGTGGGCAGCCGGGGCGGCGGCGGGGGGGGGGGGGGGGGGCAAAGTCGGCCATGGAAAACTGGCGCTCGTTGCCCTTGCCATCGTTATCGATGCCAAGGAAGCTCCTCTGAAACCGACGGTGACACTTGGAGGCGGCGTGTCTTTCACAGCCACACGACTGAGACAGCACCCGAGGTCGATGCAGAGGGCGGGGCGGCCTTGCCAGCCGACGGGGAGGCAGCCGAGCGCTGGCTGCGAGAGGCCCAGACAGCCGGCGGCCTCGAAGCGCTGCTCGGTGAAGAGGAGGCGTGAGTAGAGCTCGTGAGGAGGCATCGGTGGCTTGGTGTTGTGAACGGCCTCCGCGAGATTGTCGTACTCAGTGTCGAGGCCTTTGATGACGAAGCCGGCGAACTCCTCGTCGCTAAGCGGCCGACCAATAGAGGTTAACATGCCTGCCAGGACCTTCATCTTGTTGAAGTAGGTCGTGGCGGAGGAGTCCAACTTCTTGATGTCGGCGAGCTCGCTGTGAAGGGCCATCGAGCGGGAGGTGGAGACCTGGGCAAAGGCGTGCTCCAGGGTCGTCTAGGCGTCCATGGAGGTGGTAGCGAAGAGGCAGAGGACGGCGACCCCGTCGCCCAGGGAACCCCGGATGGCGGAGAGGATCACCTGGTCATGTTGCACCCACACACGGTGTTTCGGGTTGATGGCTGGGCCGTGGATGGTAGGGGCGACCTGCGGAGGACATGGCAGGGAACCATCGACGTACCCAAGGAGGGAGCGGCTGCGGAGCGGCGGTAGGACCTTGGCGCGCTAGAACAAGTAGTTGTCCAGCGTGAGTCGGATGTCCATCAGGTTGTCGAAGTGGAACGGCCCAGCTGGCGCGATGGTGTCAACATCCAGGGCAGCGGGAGGCACAGCCGCAACAGGGGGCCCAGCCGCGAGCGAGGCATCGGGGGACCCCGAGGCCGCCGGGAGGATGGCAAGTGTCGGGGACGAGTCGGAGGAGGCCGTGGGTGGCGCCGCGGGCAGGACTGCCCCCGAGGTCGCCGGGAGGATGGCAAGTGGCGGGGACGAGCCAAAGTAGGCCGCAGGTGGCGGCATGGGCAGGACCGTCAGCGTGACGACGGAGGTCACGGGAGGCGGCGGCGGGGGGATCAGAGCCGAGAACATGGATCCCACAACAGTGGTGCCGAAGAATTGGGGCACCGGCGGAGCAGAGGTGCGGGGTGGGAGGTTGAGGAGGGCGGCAAGCGACGCGGGGATGGACCCGGAGCTGGCGGCGCCTGAAGCGAAAGCGGACGTGGCGGCGGCGGCGACCCTAGGGTTTATGGTTTTGGCGCGGCGGCGGCGGCGGGTGAGATGTAGGAGGACCTAGGTTAGGCTCTATACCATATAAAACGTAGGATTTGGGGAGAACTGGCTCAACCCTTTGTGGGGTGGCCTATCACATATATATAATGATAACATACAATTCCTATACCAATCTCTACTCCTAATGGAGCAGTTGGTAGTCTCGCTTCCAGGTTTTTTTTCGTCCCACCTCACCCGGTTTTTTTGGTACTTCTTTGGTACTTCCTCCCACCTCCCACCCGTTTCATTTCGCTGGTTTTTTTCGTCCCTCCCTTACCCCACCGGTTTAGTTTCGCGTCACCCTCTCACACAACGAAAAAAATCTTAACGGATCATAACTTTCCATGCGTCACCCTCCCATCAATGCAATTTGATTTAGGAAACATATAATAAATTTTAAGAAAACAAATAACAGACTTTAAAGAAAAATCCAATTTTAAGGAAACAAATCAATCGATCCATCCAAATCAAACGATCCATCTCATCAATGCAATTTGCTTTAGGAAACATATAATGGATGTGAAGGAAACAAATAATAGACTATCTAAATCAATCGATCCATCCCATCAATGCAATTTGATTTAGGAAACATATAATAAATTTTAAGGAAACAAATAACAGACTTAAAAAAATCCAATTTTAAGGAAACAAATCAATCGTTCCATCCAAATCAAACGATCCATCTCATCAATGCAATTTGCTTTAGGAAACATATAATGGATGTGAAGGAAACAAATAATAGACTATCCAAATCAATCGATCCATCCCATCAATGCAATTTGATTTAGGAAACATATAATAAATTTTAAGAAAACAAATAACAGACTTTAAAGAAAAATCCAATTAACTAATCTCTACTCTTAAAGGCCCCTTGATTGATTTTTGTCCCTCGCTTCCTTTCCCAGCACTTATACAATGGAAGGAATTATAATCCACCTATTTGTTCTCCTATATATCCGTGCAGGCAACACAACATAAACCGGTGAAAAAAACACTCACCTCGCACGTCCCCCTGCCTGCAATCCCGAAACGCCGCCATCGCTCCAGGCTCCAGCCTCCGCCGTCCTACATCTTGCCCCTCTCCAACCTCAGAGACCTCCGCCACCGCCGCCATCTCGGAACCCCAGTTCAGGGCAGGACTCAGAGAGGGTGTGGCTGTGGACGACGCTGCCGCCGTCGCAGAACCCTAGGGCAGGGCGTGGTCGCGTTGCGGGCAGCGCGAGCGGCTGTGCGTCTCCCCCGTCAGGCTGTCCTCGGCAGGAACTCGGGACCTCCTCCTGACAGAGCTAAGGCCCTCCGAGGTCCAAGTCGCTGTGCGGCGTGCACAGTAATCTCCCCGGCCTACTCTGTCTTCACGTCAATGCTCATGTGCTCCGACCCTCCCCGACCCCTCCCAGCAAGTAGCAGAGTCTCTCGGGTTCGAGCTCCACCGGGCCGCCGGCGGCGGCGTCCATGTTCGTTGGGCGGAGCACAACGCTAGGTTTGAAATTCACCATGATGCTACTGATGAGGCTCTCCTTCTCCTTTGTTTCGTCTGGGTTTTTTCGTCCCCCCTCCCACCACCCCATCTCGTCTGGGTTTGAAATCAATAAGAGCAGCACAAAGTCTAGGTCCCTGTCTCGGTGGCAGACGGAAGGAGAAGAAGGATTGATATGTATGAGAATATTAATATTGAACTCTTAAAGTTAATGTGGCTCCGTTGCAACGCACGGGCGTTCTTCTAGTATGGTATGAATTACACAGTTGGGCTACAATACAAAGTCTAACACCAAATCAAATTGCAACTGAAATTCTTGGGGAGAAGAATCGGTGGCTCAGACTACCAAATGTCATGATAGAGACATCCACCAGCATCACACTAGTAGGTAATAGCAGATCCAATACAAGATTACACAGAAGAAAGGTAACGTAGGGTTTGAGAGGAAGAGGAAGGATGATAGCACATGCAGGCGTGGATCACACTTTTGTTCATCGATGCTCCTCACTACTCTATCGTGAGCTACAAGAAGGTAGCGGTTGGTACTCCCCTCTCCACGATGTGAACCTTGTCACCCTTCAGTCCTTGCGTGTGCGCTTAATTACTGGCCCTTGTGTTGCACAGTAGTTGCTCTACACTATTGGTTACCGGGCCCCGCTTGTCTGGTATAGTCTTGGTCGTCACGTTGCGACGATTGCATCATGAAGTGGTTTGTTCCTGATGAGGCAACGTTGTGGTTGATACGCTGCTGAAGCTCGCCGAAGAAGGGCTCCATTGCAACCTACAACCTGTGTCTGGGTCTTTAAATTTGTTTATGCTCCAAGTTGTAATTTCTCGTTTTATGTCCTTAGAAAGTTGGAGAAGTGGTGCAGTTATGAAATTACCTCGGATAATTAGGACGCTCAGTTAACAAAAAGAAAGGAATGAACCACTTTCATCGTAGAAAACAAGCGGCGTTTCATCATAAAAACGGAACTTTTGCTAAGTGTTTCTTTCCAAAAACCAATCTCGACCAAAGTGGAAAGAAACAGCTACGTACATGTCTGAATCCGCGTTTACCTACAACCGCGCTTGGATGCCTAGGGGTCCAGCTTCATCATACTCAAACGCGCGAAGCGTCGCGCCTCTGAATTCCACTCGCGATCACTGCAGTCCCAGGCCCCGCATTTCCTTCAAAACATAAGGACGCACAAGCATTTGCCGCCTCGCCCACTTCGCCCAGACCAAGGGCAGCGCTGGATCCTCCCGCAGCCGTCGTACGCCAGCAGCGTGCGCATCAACCCTGCCTGCGTCGCGATGGAGGACGCCGGCGCCATTGACCCGAAGCCGAGGAACCGCCGCCACGAGGAGCCCGAGCCACCACGTTCGCTAGACGCCCAACGCCGCGGACGTGACGATGCAAGGGTAGTGTCCGCGCGCTCGACGAAGAAGAGGAATACTGGCAAGGACAGCCGATCAAGGCGCCGACTGTTGTTGCCGCGGTCTCGCCTTGCCTCTCTCTCGCTGCACCTCCCGCTCGTTCTCTCTGTGACACAATGAAGAAGAAAATGAAGGAGGAAGAAGGATGCTGGACACAGGTGTTTCCCAGAGCACGTATTCTGCCCGCCGCACAAACGGCGTTGTATTCCACGAGCACGAACTCGTTCACCCCAGGCTACATCGCTACAACACCTTAACGCACACACCCGCGCTCTCTACAAACATGAACAGCCCAACCGGCTTTGTAGTGCAGCAGCTATGCAACGCCCAAGTCTTCACCGTGCATGCACCCACGCACACAGCCTTCATGCGAGCGATCCGTTCGGCCAGCACGCACGACGCTTCGGCCAGCTAGCTAACTCACACACATCTACTTATCCATCTAATGCATGCACGCACGACTAGTCAATTCACTAACCAACTAACTACATGCAGCAAGATTAGTACTAACATTTTCCCTCTTAATCTTGACTTGCCGTGACCCCGACCACATACGTCGACCTCCATCTTCGCTGGCGACACATGCCTGGCGTCCCTCCGCGCCCCGCACGTACCGCTCGCATCCGACGAGCCCGACCGCACCAGTGCGTTCCGCATGTCCCGCGCGCATCCAACGTGCCCGACGAGCCCGACAGCACCAGACGCTCACCGCGTGCAGCCTCCGCGTCCGCCATGGCAGCCGCCAGTGACAAACGCCGGAAGGATGTAGCCGAACTCGAGCACGGACTCAAGCACCACGGCGACATACGCCTCCTCCCAACGTCAACTGCACGCTCGTACGCGCGCCCGCGGTCCCGACGCGCCCGACGCGTCCAGTGCGCACCCATAACACGCACCGGTCGCGCCCGGCTCGCCGCCGCGTCTTATTGCCCTGCACCGCCTCGGCCTCAACCGCAGCGCAACACCTCCATGCTGCCACGCCGCGCCACCGCACAGGTCCGCCGGGGGCGCCGCGGCTCCGTGCCACGCGCCTCCACGGTTGTCGCGCCGAGCCGCCGCGACCTCTGCGCCACCACGCAGGTCCTCCGCGACCTCCTCGTCTCCGCGACCACCGTGCTCTTCGCGCGCACGACATCACACCGCACATCCGCAGACTCGCCGCGCGTCGCCGTCGCCACGCACTCGCCGCGCGCCGCAGCCGATGCCTCCATGTCGGCCGACGCCGCATCCGCCGCGGCCACCGCGGCCTCCTCGCCGCACCGCGCACCTCCATAGACCGACACACGGCCCGGAGCTTCACCGCGCAGCTGCCGGCGAACGCCGCCACCGCCGCCACGCCTCCGACACGGCAAGCACGCCCAAGACACCAAGCTCATGATACCAATTGTTGTTGCCGCGGTCTCGCCTTACCTCTATCTCGCTGCACCCCCCGCTCGTTCTCTCTCTGACACAATGAAGAAGAAGATGAAAGAGGAAGAAAGATGCTGGACACAGGTGTTTCCCGAAGCACGTACTCCGCCCGCCGCACGAACGGCGTTGTATTCCACGAGCACGAACTCGTTCACCCCAGGCTACATCGCTACAACACCTTGACGCACACACCCGCGCTCTCTACAAACATGAACAGCCCAACCGGCTTTATAGTGCAGCAGCTACGCAACGCTCAAGTCTTTACCGTGCATGCACCCACGCACACTTAGCCTTCATGCGAGCGATCCGTTCGGTCAGCACGCACGACGCTTCGGCCAGCTAGCTAACTCACACACATCTACTTATCCATCTAATGCATGCACGCATGACTAGTCAATTCACTAACCAACTAACTACATGCAGCAAGATTAGTACTAACACCGATGGCACGACGGCCCCCGTCGCGTGTCCCCCGATATGGCTATAAAGATGGACAGTGTGATGGAGGACGGAAGCGGACAGCGAAAACCAGTAGAGAGGGAAGGATGAGTCCAACGGCTCTGGTACGGACTGGCAACTCGGGTGGCGACGCGGCAGGTGGAGCGGCTCTGCTCGCTGGCCCCGGCGAGTCGGCGACCTCGTCGGTGGTGCGGACGCCGGGCCGGTCGGCGCGGGCGTCCCTGGAGGCGGCCTCGGGTGCGGAGGCGGCGCCGCGCTGGACGGGGAGCCGTTTCTGGGCTCTGGCCGTGGGAAGCGACGATGAGGATTCGGAGGCGGAGGCGAGCGATGGCGAGGCTCGTTGTGCCGAGGCGAGACGACTGTCGATCGGCGCGTTCATGGCTCGGGCTGAGGAGCTAGGGGGCTCGCTCACAGCCGGGCGGCGGCGGGCCTTTGCGCCTGGCGGCCGCGGTGCTCGCCGACCAGGGGTGTCTGGTCGAGCGCCGTTGGTGCGCGCGACGTTGTTGGGGGGCGTGCGGGCGGCCTCGGGCAGCATGCGGACTGCCTCCCCTTCGCGGGGATTGGGGCTTGCGCCGGTGGTGCAGGTGGTGCCTGGGGCGGTGGTGCCGGCGGGCATAGGGGCAGCGGCGGCGACGGAGGAGGCGACCGATCCCTGGCCTAGGGTTGGGGAGGCCGACCGGGCGGGGCTGGTGGGCCAAACCCAGGAAGTGAGTCAAGGGGGCCTACGTGGGCCGTGCGCGGTCCAGGGCGGTAGTTCCGCGGAGACGAGGCTGCGTCTGGAGGTGGGCTGCTCAGAGTCGCGGGGTTGCGCGAAGAAGCCCAGGCCTGGCCCGTCCTCGGAGCGGGCAGTACTTAAGTGGCTCTGGATCTGTCGCGGCGCCTCCGACAGCTCACTTGGGTTTCCAGCCACTCCATCTGAGGTGCGGCGCTTCGGTGGATCCGTCCGCTCCCTTCCCCACCCCCTCCCCCACCTGTAACACCCTCGATGCGACTATATCTCCCACGTGTCGGGGCATGACTTAGAGGCATAATCGTATTGAAGGCATATGTCGCAAGTTAGGCAATCTTCACAACATCCCATGTAATATGTATAATAATGGGGAGATAGCATAGTTGGCTTACACTCGCCACGTCAATCAAGTACATAAATAACATTACATCATCCAAACACTCATGGCCCGACTACGACGCCAAAAGAAAAGAGAACCCAACATGCGACAACGGTCCCAATCACCCCCAACTGGGCACCACTACTGATCGTCGGGAAAGGAAACATAGTAACATTGAGAGTCTTCGTCGAACTCCCACTTGAGCTCATACGCGTCTCCTGGAGCGGAATCATCAGGCCCTGCATCTGGTGTAATAGTAATCTATGAGCCACAGGGACTCAGCAATCTCGCACCCTCGCGATCAAGACTATTTAAGCTTAAAGATACGGCAAGGTAAATATATGTGGAGCTGCAGCAAGCGACTAGCATATATGGTGGCTAACTTATTCGCAAAAGAGAGCGAAAAGAGGAGGCAAAGCACGAGCGAGAAACTAGAGAGCAACCTGCGCAAACATTACTCCAACACCGTGTCCACTTCCAGACTCCGCCGAGAAGAGGCCATCACGGTAACACACTCAGTTGATTCATTTTAATTAAGTTAAGGTTCAAGTTATCTACAACCGGACATTAACAAATTCCCATCTGCCCATAACCACAGGCACGGCTTTCGAAAGTTCAATCCCTGCAGGGGAGTCCCAACTTAGCCCATGACAAGCTCTCACGGTCAACGAAGGAATAGACCTCCTCCCAAGATGTTTTGATCAGACTCGGTATCTCGGTAATTCAAGACACTTCGACAGGTTAAAACAAGACCAGCAACACCGCCCGAATGTGCCGACAAATCCCGATAGGAGCTGCACACATCTATTTCTCAGGGCACACTCAAATAAGCAATCTGTACAACTAAAACCATCCATCGAGTTTCCCCGAGGTGGCG